>NC_069499.1:1506812794-1506884046 GCF_027579735.1 Bombina bombina | reverse complement strand
ACTTCTGCTTTTACCATCAGATGTTCAACTCCCTGCTTACACATTAGCTTGGAACAGGGACTTTAACAACATAATTGACGAAGAGGAATGGGTGAGATCATTCACTTTGGCAAAACGATCCTCTGTTTCAGCAGTTGTACAAGAAATCCATCTTAAATTACTAACCAGGTGGTACTACACCCCGGTGAGACTACACAGACTCTACACCCATCGGCGAGCCCCATGTGTTGGAGGGGCTGCGGAGAGCAGGGCACGCTTCTCCACATTTGGTGGTCATACCCTAGTTTGCAGAGTTTCTGGTCGGCTGTGACCGAGACCATGTCACGCAAACTACAGACTCTGTTCCCAAATACACCAGAAACAATGATGCCGCTACACCTTCCCAAGACTAGAGAGGACTGCACTAGGGCTCTACTTTTGATTATGTTTGCCGGTGCTAAGAAGCTTATTCCTCAGAAGTGGAAATCAACACAAATTCCCACTCTTGACGAATGGCACTCCTCAGTAGAGGACTTACTAAATTTGGAAAGATTACATTACTTCAAATCAAACAGCTAGGTTCCCACGAAACGATGCTGGCAATATGGAATGACACTTCACTATAATCCCTATAATGACCCTTGTAGTTAAGGGTTGAATTTTCTCAGCTACTATCAAGTTATATAACAGGCCATCAGACGGCTCCCTTCACTCCCCCCCCCCCCTTTTTTTCTGAACCCCCTCCCCCCCTCCCTCCTCTAAGATGAAAACCCCTTTACACCCTCTTAACTCTCTTCCTCCCTCTTATCTACTTCTGAACTTATCCGGACACACATGTTGATTTATAAGTTTAATACTGGTTTGCATATCTTTATATATTTCAAACTTGTTAATTTAAAAAATTTCTCAAGCTTTACATATTTGGTCAGACCCAAGTACTGATACGGACGCTTTTTAAGACTCCCAATTGGGATTGAGGACACTTATTTTTGTGCTAGCTGGGTCTAAATTAAGCCAGTGCCTTTTCATTTATGAGTCGACTTACGATTCCAACAGGCTGAAGTATTTATTTTTTTATTTATATTTTTGTTTATAGATTTGTACTGTGTACAGATGCACTTTAATCTTGTACCTTTGATTTATATTTTCAATAAAGCTTGTTAAAAAAAAAAAAAAAAAAAAAAAAAAAGACGGGTGTGGAGCTGTGGCTCTTTCCATCTGAAGAAAAGAAAATTATCAGGTAAGCATAATTTATGTTTTTCTTCCTAAATGGAAAGAGTCCACAGCTGCATTCATTACTTTTGGGAAAACAATAACCAAGCTATAGAGGACACAGAATGCCAAAAACGGGAGGGGTAAAATAGGCGGACCATTTTGAGGGCTTCAGGCCTGAAACCCAATACCCAACAAAAAAAAAACAAATTATGTAAGAATTTACCGGATAAATTAATTTCTTTCATATTGGCAAGAGTCCATGGGCTAGTGATGTATGGGATATACAATCCTACCAGGAGGGGCAAAGTTTCCCAACCTCATAATGCCTATAAATACACCCCTCAGAACAACCACAATTCAGTTTAATGAATAGCCAAGTAGTGGGGTGATAAAATAAAGAGTAAAAAAGCATGCAAAATAAGGAACTGGAAATATAAATGTGCTTTTATACAAAAAACATAACCATAAAAAGGGTGGGCCTCGTGGACTCTTGCCAATATGAAAGAAATGAATTTATCAGGTAAGTTCTTACATAAATTATGTTTTCTTTCGCGTAATTGGCAAGAGTCCATAAGCTAATGAAGTATGGGATAGAAATACCCAAGATGTGGAAGACCACAGAAGAGTCACTAGAAAGGGAGAGATAAAATAAAAACAGCTATTTCCACTGAAAAAATTAAATCCACACAAAAAAAACAGAATTTATGCTTACCTGATAAATTGCTTTCTCCAACGGTGTGTCCGGTCCACGGCTTCATCCTTACTTGTGGGAATATCTCTTCCCCAACAGGAAATGGCAAAGAGTCCCAGCAAAGCTGGCCATATAGTCCCTCCTAGGCTCCGCCCACCCCAGTCATTCGACCGACGGACAGGAGGAAAAATATAGGAGAAACCATATGGTACCGTGGTGACTGTAGTTAGAGAAAATAATTCATCAGACCTGATTAAAAAACCAGGGCGGGCCGTGGACCGGACACACCGTTGGAGAAAGCAATTTATCAGGTAAGCATACATTCTGTTTTCTTCAACATTGGTGTGTCCGGTCCACGGCGTCATCCTTACTTGTGGGAACCAATACCAAAGCTTTAGGACACGGATGAAGGGAAGGAGCAAATCAGGTTACCTAAACGGAAGGCACCACGGCTTGCAAAACCTTTCTCCCAAAAATAGCCTCCGAAGAAGCAAAAGTATCAAATTTGTAAAATTTGGCAAAAGTGTGCAGTGAAGACCAAGTCGCTGCCTTACATATCTGGTCAACAGAAGCCTCGTTCTTGAAGGCCCATGTGGAAGCCACAGCCCTAGTGGAGTGAGCTGTGATTCTTTCAGGAGGCTGCCGTCTGGCAGTCTCATAAGCCAATCGGATTATGCTTTTAAGCCAAAAGGAAAGAGAGGTAGAAGTCGCTTTTTGACCTCTCCTTTTACCAGAATAGACAACAAACAAAGAAGATGTTTGTCTGAAATCTTTTGTAGCCTCTAAATAGAATTTTAGAGCACAGACTACGTCCAAATTGTGTAACAAACGTTCCTTCTGAACACCAGATAGGGCGGAGAACACTGCAGAGCAGATAACTCTGAAACTCTTCTAGCAGAAGAAATAGCAACCAAAAACAAAACTTTCCAAGATAGTAACTTAATATCTATGGAATGTAAAGGTTCAAACGGAAGGAGCAGGAGCTATCAAGATCACCGAGGCCCTCTCCTGTTTGATCCTGGCTACCAGCCTGGGAATGAGAGGAAACGGTGGAAATACATAAGCTAGGTTGAAGGTCCAAGGTGCTACTAGTGCATCTACTAGAGTCGCCTTGGGATCCCTGGATCTGGACCCGTAGCAAGGAACCTTGAAGTTCTGACGAGACGCCATCAGATCCATGTCTGGAATGCCCCATAATTGAGTTAGTTGGGCAAAGATCTCCGGGTGGAGTTCCCACTCCCCCGGATGGAATGTCTCACGACTCAGATAATCCGCTTCCCAGTTTTCCACACCTGGGATGTGGATCGCAGATAGGTGGCAGGAGTGATCCTCCGCCCATTGAATTATTTTGGTCACTTCTTTCATCGCCAGGGAACTCCTTGTTCCCCCCTGATGATTGATATACGCAACGGTCGTCATGTTGTCTGATTGGAATCTTATGAATCTGGCCTTTGCTAGCTGAGGCCAAGCCCTGAGAGCATTGAAGATTGCTCTTAGTTCCAGAATGTTTATCGGGAGAAGAGACTCTTCCCGAGACCATAGTCCCTGAGCTTTCAGGGATTCCCAGACCGCTCCCCAGCCCACAAGACTGGCGTCGGTCGTGACAATGACCCACTCTGGTCTGCGGAAGCTCATTCCCTGGGATAGATGGTCCAGGGTCAGCCACCAACGGAGTGAATCTCTGGTCTTCTGATCTACTTGAATCATTGGAGACAAGTCTGTATAATCCCCATTCCACTGTTTGAGCATGCACAGTTGTAATGGTCTTAGATGAATTCGTGCAAAAGGAACTATGTCCATTGCTGCAACCATCAACCCTACTACTTCCATGCACTGCGCTATGGAATGACGTGGAACAGAATGAAGAACTTGACAAGTGCTTAGAAGTTTTGACTTTCTGACCTCTGTCAGAAAAATCCTCATTTCTAAGGAATCTATTATTGTTCCCAAGAAGGGAACTCTTGTTGACGGAGACAGAGAACTTTTTTCTATGTTCACCTTCCATCCGTGTGATCTGAGAAAGGCCAGAACGATGTCTGTATGAGCCTTTGCTTTTGACAGGGACGACGCTTGTATTAGAATGTCGTCCAAGTAAGGTACTACTGCAATGCCCCTCGGTCTTAGAACCGCTAGAAGGGACCCTAGTACCTTTGTGAAAATCCTTGGAGCAGTGGCTAACCCGAATGGGAGGGCCACAAACTGGTAATGTTTGTCCAGAAAGGCGAACCTTAGGAACTGATGATGTTCTTTGTGGATAGGAATATGTAGGTACGCATCCTTTAGATCCACGGTAGTCATAAATTGACCTTCCTGGATAGTGGGTAGAATCGTTCGAATGGTTTCCATCTTTAACGATGGTACCCTGAGAAATTTGTTTAGGATCTTCAAATCCAAAATTGGTCTGAAAGTTCCCTCTTTTTTGGGAACTACGAACAGATTGGAATAAAATCCCATTCCTTGTTCCTTTATTGGAACTGGGTGTATCACTCCCATCTTTAACAGGTCTTCTACACAATGTAAGAACGCCTGTCTCTTTATTTGGTTTAAGGATAAGTGAGACATGTGGAACCTTCCCCTTGGGGGTAGTTCCCTGAATTCCAGAAGATAACCCTGAGAAACTATTTCTAGCGCCCAGGGATCCTGAACATCTCTTGCCCAAGCCTGAGCAAAGAGAGAGAGTCTGCCCCCTACTAGATCCGGTCCCGGATCGGGGGCTACTCCTTCATGCTGTTTTGTTAGCAGCAGCAGGCCTCTTGGCCTGCTTACCCTTGTTCCAGCCTTGCATCGGTTTCCAGGCTGGTTTGTTTTGTGAGGCATTACCCTCTTGCTTAGAGGATGCAGAATTAGAGGCCGGTCCGTTCCTGAAATTGCGAAAGGAACGAAAATTAGACTTATTCTTGGCCTTGAAAGGCCTATCTTGTGGAAGGGCGTGGCCCTTTCCCCCAGTGATGTCTGAGATAATCTCTTTCAATTCTGGTCCAAATAGAGTTTTACCTTTGAAAGGGATGTTAAGCAAATTTGTCTTGGATAACACATCCGCTGACCAAGATTTTAAACAAAACGCTCTGCGCGCCACGATTGCAAACCCTGTATTTTTCGCCGCTAATCTAGCTAATTGCAAAGCGGCATCTAAAATAAAAGAGTTAGCCAACTTAAGTGCGTGAACTCTGTCCATAACCTCCTCATATGGAGTCTCTCTACTGAGCGACTTTTCTAGTTCCTCGAACCAGAACCACGCTGCTGTAGTGACAGGGACAATGCACGAAATGGGTTGTAGAAGGTAACCTTGCTGTACAAAAATCTTCTTAAGCAAACCCTCCAATTTTTTATCCATAGGATCTTTGAAAGCACAACTATCCTCGATAGGAATAGTAGTGCGTTTGTTTAGAGTAGAAACTGCCCCCTCGACCTTAGGGACTGTCTGCCATAAGTCCTTTCTGGGGTCGACCATAGGAAATAATTTCTTAAATATAGGGGGGGAACAAAAGGTATGCCGGGCTTTTCCCACTCCTTATTCACTATGTCTGCCACCCGCTTGGGTATAGGAAAAGCGTTGGGGTGCACCAGAACCTCTAGGAACTTGTCCATCTTGCATAATTTCTCTGGAATGACCAAGTTGTCACAATCATCCAGAGTAGATAACACCTCCTTAAGCAGTGCGTGGAGATGTTCTAATTTAAATTTAAATGTCACAACATCAGGTTCAGCTTGTTGAGAAATTTTTCCTGAATCTGAAATTTCCCCATCTGACAAAACCTCCCTCATGGCCACTTCAGATTGGTGTGAGGGTATGACAGAACAATTATCATCAGCGCCCTCCTGCTCTTCAGTGTTTAAAACAGAGCAATCGCGCTTTCTCTGATATGTAGGCATTTTGGATAAAATATTTGCTATGGAGTTATCCATTACAGCCGTCAATTGTTGCATGGTAATAAGCATTGGCACGCTAGATGTACTAGGGGCCTCCTGCGTGGGCAAAACTGGTGTAGACACAGTAGGAGATGATGTAGTATCATGTTTACTCCCCTCATCTGAGGAATCATCTTGGGCAATTTCATTATCTGTGGCAGTACTGTCCTTACTTTGTTTGGACGCTATGGCACAATTATCACACAAATTTAAATTGGGAGACACATTGGCTTTCATACATATAGAACATAGCTTATCCGAAGGCACAGACATGTTAAACAGGCTTAAACTTGTCAATAAAGCACAAAAAACGTTTTAAAACAAAACCGTTACTGTCTCTTTAAATTTTAAACAGAAAACACTTTATTACTGAATATGTGAAAAAGTATGAAGGAATTGTTCAAAAATTTCACCACAGTGTCTTAAAGCATTAAGAGTATTGCACACCAAATTTCAAAGCTTTAACCCTTAAAATAACGGAACCGGAGCCGTTTACAAATTTAACCCCTATACAGTCCCAGCTATAGTCTTTGCTGAGACCCAACCAAGCCCAGAGGGGAATACGATACCAAGTGACGCCTTCTAGAAACGTTTCCAGCTACTTTCAGATCCTCACACATGCATCTGCATGTCCTGGTCTCAAAAAACAACTGCGCGAAAATGAGGCTCAGCCTACAACTGGGAAGGCCCCCTGACTGGAAAAGGTGTCTAACATAGTGCCTGCCGTTAATAAACGTTCCCCAAGTTTATAAATGTGAATTATCAGCATAAGCATGAATAAAATGCCCAAATAAAGCAATCGATTTAGCCCATAAAAGTGTCTACCAGTTTTATAGCCCATATTAAGCCCTTTATTCTGTTTGTTTGACTAAGAAAATGGCTTACCGGTCCCCATGAGGGGAAATGACAGCCTTCCAGCATTACATGGTCTTGTTAGAAATATGGCTAGTCATACCTTAAGCAGAAAAGTCTGCTAACTGTTTCCCCCAACTGAAGTTACTTCATCTCAACAGTCCTATGTGGAAACAGCAATCGATTTTAGTTACTGTCTGCTAAAATCATCTTCCTCTCACAAACAGAAATCTTCATCCTTTTCTGTTTCAGAGTAAATAGTACATACCAGCACTATTTTAAAATAACAAACACTTGATAGAAGAATAAAAAACTACATTTAAACACCAAAAAACTCTTAACCATCTCCGTGAAGATGTTGCCTGTGCAACGGCAAAGAGAATGACTGGGGTGGGCGGAGCCTAGGAGGGACTATATGGCCAGCTTTGCTGGGACTCTTTGCCATTTCCTGTTGGGGAAGAGATATTCCCACAAGTAAGGATGACGCCGTGGACCGGACACACCAATGTTGGAGAAATAAGTCTTTCATAAATTTTACATAAATTACAAGAAAAAAAACTTAAATAATAAGCAGAAGAATAAAACAAACAGCTACCTGAAGAACTTCTCTACCACAGACTGCTTCTGAAGAAGCAAATACATCAAATTGGTAAAAATTTAGTAAATGTATGCAAAGAAGACCAAGTTGCTGCTTTGCAAATCTGATCAACTGAAGCTTCATTCTTAAAACCCCAAGAAGTGGAGACTGATCTAGTAGAATGAGCTGTAATTTTCTGAGGCGGAGACGGTGCCGTCTACAAATAAGCCTTGTGAATCAAAAGCTTTAACCAATATGCCAAAGAAATGTCAGAGGCTTTCTGACCTTTCCTGGAACCAAAAAACACAACAGATAGACAAGAAGTCTTACAGTGTGTATGTATATATATATATATATATATATATACACACACACACATATACACACACATATATAACATAATTTATGCTTACCTGATAAATTTATTTCTCTTGTAGTGTACCCAGTCCACGGATCATCCATTACTTGTGGGATATTCTCCTTCCCAACAGGAAGTTGCAAGAGGATCACCCACAGCAGAGCTGCTATATAGCTCCTCCCCTCACTGCCATATCCAGTCATTCGACCGAAACAAGCCGAGAAAGGAGAAACCATAGGGTGCAGTGGTGACTGTAGTTTAATTAAAATTTAGACCTGCCTGAAAAGGACAGGGCGGGCCGTGGACTGGATACACTACAAGAGAAATAAATTTATCAGGTAAGCATAAATTATGTTTTCTCTTGATAAGTGTATCCAGTCCACAGATCATCCATTACTTGTGGGATACCAATACCAAAGCTAAAGTACACGGATGATGGGAGGGACAAGGCAGGAACTTAAACGGAAGGAACCACTGCCTGTAGAACCTCTCTCCCAAAAACCGCCTCCGAAGAAGCAAAAGTATCAAATTTGGAAAATTTGGAAAAAGTATGAAGCGAAGACCAAGTCGCAGCCTTGCAAATCTGTTCAACAGAGGCCTCATTTTTAAAGGCCCAGGTGGAAGCCACAGCTCTAGTAGAATGAGCTGTAATCCTTTCAGGAGGCTGCTGTCCAGCAGTCTCATAGGCTAAACGGATTACACTCCGAAGCCAAAAACAAAGAGAGGTTGCCGAGGCCTTTTGACCTCTCCTCTGTCCAGAGTAAACAACAAACAGGCTAGATGTTTGGCGAAAATCTTTAGTAGCCTATAAGTAAAACTTCAAGGCACGGACTACATCTAGATTATGCAAAAGACGTTCCTTCTTCGAAGAAGGATTAGGACATAATGATGGAACAACAATCTCTTGATTGATATTCTTGTTAGAAACCACCTTAGGTAAAAACCCAGGTTATGTACGCAGAACAACTTTATCTGAATGAAAGATCAGATAAGGAGAATCACAATGTAAGGCAGATAACTCCGAGACTCTTCGAGCCGAGGAAATAGCCATCAGAAAAAGAACTTTCCATGATAGAAGTTTGATATCAATAGAATGAAGGGGTTCAAACGGAACCCCTTGAAGAACTTTAAGAACCAAGTTTAAGCTCCATGGAGGAGCAACAGGTTTAAACACAGGCTTAATTCTTACTAAAGCCTGACAAAAAGCCTGAACGTCTGGAACTTCTGCCAGACGCTTGTGTAAAAGAATAGACAGAGCAGAAATCTGTCCCTTTAAAGAACTAGCTGATAGTCCTTTGTCCAAACCATCTTGGAGGAAGGACAATATCCTAGGAATCCTAACCTTACTCCATGAGTAATTCTTGGATTCACACCAATGAAGATATTTACGCCATATCTTGTGGTAAATTTTCCTGGTGACAGGCTTTCGTGCTTGTATTAAGGTATCAATTACTAACTCGGAGAAGCCACGCTTTGATAGTATCAAGCGTTCAATCTCCATGCAGTCAGTCTCAGAGAAAGTAGATTCGGATGATTGAAAGGACCTTGTATTAGAAGGTCTTGTCTCAGAGGCAGAGTCCATGGTGGAAAGGATGACATGTCCACTAGGTCTGCATACCAGGTCCTGCGTGCCCACGCAGGCGCTATCAATATCATTGATGCTCTCTCCTGTTTGATTTTGGCAATCAGACGAGGGAGCAGAGGAAACGGTGGAAACACATAAGCCAGGTTGAAGAACCAAGGCGCTGCTAGAGCATCCATCAGTGCCGCTTCTGGGTCCCTGGACCTGGATCCGTAACAAGGATGCTTGGCGTTCTGGCGAGACGCCATGAGATCCAATTCTGGTTTGCCCCAACGGAGAACAAATTGAGCAAACACCTCCGGATGGAGTTCCCATTCCCCCCGATGAAAAGTCTGACGACTTAGAAAATCCGCCTCCCAGTTCTCTACACCTGGGATATGGATCGCTGACAGGTGGCAAGAGTGAGTCTCTGCCCAGCGAATTATCTTGGAGACTTCTGACATCGCTAGGGAACTCCTGGTTCCCCCTTGATGGTTGATGTAAGCCACAGTCGTGATGTTGTCCGACTGAAATCTGATGAACCTCAGTGTTGCTAACTGAGGCCAAGCTAGAAGAGCATTGAATATTGCTCTTAACTCCAGAATATTTATTGGAAGGAGTTTCTCCTCCTGAGTCCATGAACCCTGAGCCTTCAGGGAGTTCCAGACTGCACCCCAACCTAGGAGGCTGGCATATGTTGTTACAATTGTCCAATCTGGTCTGCGAAAGGTCATACCCTTGGACAGATGGACTCGAGATAACCACCAGAGAAGAGAATCTCTGGTTTCCTGATTCAGATTTAGTAGAGGGGACAAATCTGTGTAATCCCCATTCCACTGACTGAGCATGCATAATTGCAGCGGTCTGAGATGCAGGCGCGCAAATGGCACTATGACCATCGCCGCTACCATTAAGCCGATTACTTCCATGCACTGAGCCACCGTGTGGCGCGGAATGGAGTGAAGAACACAGCAAGCATTTAGAAGTTTTGATAACCTGGACTCCGTCAGGTAAATTTTCATTTCTATAGAATCTATTAGAGTCCCTAGGAAGGAAACCCTTCTGAGAGGAGATAGAGAACTCTTTTTTTCGTTCACTTTCCACCCATGCGACCTCAGAAATGCCAGAACTATCTCTGTATGAGACTTGGCAATTTGAAAGCTTGACGCCTGTATCAGGATGTCGTCTAGATAAGGAGCCACCGCCAGAAGTGAGCCCAGAACCTTTGTATCAATTCTTGGGGCTGTAGCCAACCCGAATGGAAGAGCTACAGATTGGTAATGCCTGTCTAGAAAGGCAAACCTCAGGAACTGATGATGATTCTTGTGAATCGGAATGTGAAGGTAGGCATCCTTTAAGTCCACTGTGGTCATGTACTGACCCTCTTGGATCATGGGTAAAATGGTTCGAATAGTTTCCATCTTGAATGACGGAACTCTGAGGAATTTGTTTAGGATCTTTAAATCCAAAATTGGTCTGAAGGTTCCCTCTTTTTTGGGAACCACAAACAGATTTGAATAAAACCCCTGTCCTTGTTCCGTCCGCGGAACTGGATGGATCACTCCCATTACAAGGAGATCTTGTACGCAGCTTAGGAATGCCTCTTTCTTCATCTGGTTTGCAGATAATCTTGAAAGGTGAAATCTCCCTTGTGGAGGAGAAGCTTTGAAGTCCAGAAGATATCCCTGAGATATGATCTCCAACGCCCAGGGATCCTGAACATCTCATGCCCATGCCTGGGCGAAGAGAGAGAGAGTCTGCCCCCTACTAGATCCGTTGTCGGATAGGGGGCCGCTCCTTCATGCTGTCTTAGAGGCAGCAGCAGGCTTTCTGGCCTGCTTGCCCTTGTTCCAGGACTGGTTAGGTTTCCAGGCCTGCTTGGATTGAGCAAAAGTTCCCTCTTGTTTTGAAGCAGAGGAAGTTGATGCTGCACCTGCCTTGAAATTTCGAAAGGCACGAAAATTAGACTGTTTGGCCTTTGATTTGGCCCTGTCCTGAGGAAGGGTATGACCCTTACCTCCAGTAATGTCAGCAATAATTTCTTTCAAACCAGGCCCGAATAAGGTCTGCCCCTTGAAAGGAATGTTGAGTAATTTAGACTTTGAAGTCACATCAGCTGACCAGGATTTGAGCCATAGCGCCCTACGCGCCTGGATGGCGAATCCGGAATTCTTAGCCGTTAGTTTAGTCAAATGAACAATGGCATCAGAAACAAATGAGTTAGCTAGCTTAAGAGTTCTAAGCTTGTCAACAATTTCAGTCAATGGAGCTGTATGGATGGCCTCTTCCAGGGCCTCAAACCAGAATGCCGCCGCACCAGTGACAGGCGCAATGCATGCAAGGGGCTGTAAAATAAAACCTTGTTGAATAAACATTTTCTTAAGGTAACCCTCCAATTTTTTATCCATTGGATCTGAAAAAGCACAACTGTCCTCAACCGGGATAGTGGTACGCTTTGCTAAAGTAGAAACTGCTCCCTCCACCTTAGGGACAGTCTGCCATAAGTCCCGTGTAGTGGCATCTATTGGAAACATTTTTCTAAATATAGGAGGTGGGGAAAAGGGCACACCGGGCCTATCCCACTCCTTACTAATAATTTCTGTAAGCCTTTTAGGTATTGGAAAAACATCAGTACTCACCGGCACTGCATAGTATTTATCCAGCCTACACAATTTCTCTGGCACTGCAATTGTGTCACAGTCATTCAGAGCAGCTAATACCTCCCCAAGCAATACACGGAGGTTCTCAAGCTTAAATTTAAAATCAGAAATCTCTGAATCAGGTCTCCCCGATTCAGAGACGTCACCCACAGACTGAAGCTCTCCGTCCTCAGGTTCTGCATATTGTGACGCAGTATCAGACATGGCTCTTACAGCATCTACGCGCTCTGTATCTCGTCTAACCCCAGAGCTATCGCGCTTGCCTCTCAATGCAGGCAATCTGGATAATACATCTGACAGGGTATTATTCATGATTGCAGCCATGTCCTGCAAAGTAATCGCTATGGGCGTCCCTGATGTACTTGGCGCCATATTAGCGTGCGTCCCTTGAGCGGGAGGCGAAGGGTCCGACACGTGGGGAGAGTTAGTCGGCATAACTTCCCCCTCGACAGACCCTCTGGTGACAATTCTTTTATAGATAAAGGCTGATCTTTACTGTTTAAGGTGAAATCAATACATTTAGTACACATTCTCCTATGGGGCTCCACCATGGCTTTTAAACATAATGAACAAGTATCCTCTGTTTCAGACATGTTTGTACAGACTAGCAATGAGACTAGCAAGCTTGGAAAACACTTTAAAGCAAGTTAACAAGCAATATAAAAAACGTTACTGTGCCTTTAAGAGAAACAAATTGACAAAATTTGAAATAACAGTGAAAAAAGGCAGTTACACTAACAAAATTTTTACAGTGTATGTAACAAGACAGCAGAGCATTGCACCCACTTGCAAATGGATGATTAACCCCTTAATAACAAAAACAGAATAATAAATGACAAAAACGTTTTTTAAACACAGTCACAACAACTGCCACAGTCTACTGTGATTGTTACCCTCCTCAAACACGACTTTGAAGCCTTTTGAGCCCTTCAGAGATGTCCTGTATCATGCAGAGGGGAGGAGCTATATAGCAGCTCTGCTGTGGGTGATACTCTTGCAACTTCCTGTTGGGAAGGAGAATATCCCACAAGTAATGGATGATCCGTGGACTGGATACACTTAACAAGAGAAAGTTCTGCTTCTGGGCGCCTTAACCAAAAACATTACTAGCCCTCTTATCATATGATTGAGCACTGGGGCGAAAACACATTAATGTAAAAAACTAAGATACTCAATATCGCACCGGAAGTCATACACAGAACTCTTCATGGTGCTGATACCAGAAATGTTGGCAAAAACAATACCAGTGGCGGGAAGCGCTCACCACAGGATTGACAGAAATGATTCGACAAAGGGACTAACACACTCCGTCTTAAAAAGGAGTTGAAAGTAAACTAGCTATTTTAGACTTCTTTAGAACTCTAAATGGCAAGCCAAATTTTCCAGACATTAAAAATAGAGAGAGAGCACACAGAACACTACGTGCCAAGAGCGTCGAAAGAGGTGGATTAGCCTTGCAGATGCATTTAGGATGGATTGAAGGTGAGAAAGGTGGGAGAGAGGGAGGCCAGATAGTAAGTTATTACAGTAGTCAAGTCGGGAAATAACCAGGGAGTGGATTAGATATTAAGTAGTTTCAGCACTCAGAAATGGACGAATTTTGGAGATATTGCGTAGGTGGTTGCGGCAGGGTGAAGAGAGCAATTGGATGTTGGGAATGAAGGACAGATTTGAGTCAAGTGTGACTCTGAGGCAGCGGATATATAGTGGTCAAACTTTTACAATATACAAAGAAGAAATATTAAAAAATGTGTGCATTAAACAACAAGTAATGCACACAGGAATTTGTATCCAGATATTTACTGACTTAAGCCCCACAACGTTGCAAAAAAGAAGGGAACTACATTACATAACGGCAGTTCTGCAGGAACAGAAGAGAGCTTACAGATGGGGATTCCCAGTAAGCATTATAGCTCACAAAGGAGACAAGACAGCCATCTTTAATACCTTCGATGACCTAAAAGAATTCTGTGACATCCTACAAATTCAAATACACCCTCCAGAGAACATACCCTCTAACACCAAAACAAGAGAGGCAACGGAGACAGCTGGATTGGACAGGGACTGCCTACATTCTGCAAGGATGGCTCACAAGCAGAGTCCTGAAACACCATAGCGGAGAGACGACCGAACTGAGATGATACGTACCTATAATTGCCCAAGAAACAACACCAACAAATAAGAAACCTTCAAAATGGGCAAGTACAAACACATTAACACGCCTGGCTAGGCAGATATATGTACATATTTGCAATGACTAAAATATGAGCTAACTGGGCTTTTTGCTCAGTTACACACTCCATAACAAAGAAATGCAGACTATTTATAATGATACCAGGATAATGTTTATTGTTGAATAAAAGTACTACAGTTGTAATTCAAACTAGCACTAATGTAAGCTCACAAGTTGCCACATTGTATTGTGTATTTAGAAGTTATTCAGAATGTGTATTTTTATCTACTGCTATGCTACCAATAGCTGGAACGTTCAAATGTTATAAGTTTTATAAAGTACCATCTTTAAATGCCTAAGGGTAAGGGATACTACCCTTAATAGTATTTGACGCACACCCACTTGTGACTACTGTTTATTTGTGTTAGATTACCACACTGACTTAACTTTAAACCCTGATTCACTCCTGAATTTTCCCTATCCATAAATACCGTTCTTAACCTCATTGAGACAGCTCCTTTGTACCCTACACATTAGCGATCTCACAACATAGAAAAACAGAATTTATGCTTACCTGATAAATTACTTTCTCCAACGGTGTGTCCGGTCCACGGCGTCATCCTTACTTGTGGGAATATCTCTTCCCCAACAGGAAATGGCAAAGAGTCCCAGCAAAGCTGGCCATATAGTCCCTCCTAGGCTCCGCCCACCCCAGTCATTCGACCGACGGACAGGAGGAAAAATATAGGAGAAACCATATGGTACCGTGGTGACTGTAGTTAGAGAAAATAATTCATCAGACCTGATTAAAAAACCAGGACGGGCCGTTGACCGGACACACCGTTGGAGAAAGTAATTTATCAGGTAAGCATAAATTCTGTTTTCTCCAACATTGGTGTGTCCGGTCCACGGCGTCATCCTTACTTGTGGGAACCAATACCAAAGCTTTAGGACACGGATGAAGGGAGGGAGCAAATCAGGTTACCTAAACGGAAGGCACCACGGCTTGCAAAACCTTTCTCCCAAAAATAGCCTCCGAAGAAGCAAAAGTATCAAATTTGTAAAATTTGGCAAAAGTGTGCAGTGAAGACCAAGTCGCTGCCTTACATATCTGATCAACAGAAGCCTCGTTCTTTAAGGCCCATGTGGAAGCCACAGCCCTAGTGGAGTGAGCTGTGATTCTTTCAGGAGGCTGCCGTCCGGCAGTCTCGTAAGCCAATCGGATGATGCTTTTAAGCCAAAAGGAAAGAGAGGTAGAAGTCGCTTTTTGACCTCTCCTTTTACCAGAATAGACGACAAACAGAGAAGATGTTTGTCTGAACTCTTCTGTAGCTTCTAAATAGAATTTTAGAGCACGGACTACGTCCAAATTGTGTAACAAACGTTCCTTCTTTGAAACTGGATTCGGACACAAAGAAGGTACAACTATCTCCTGGTTAATATTTTTGTTAGAAACAACCTTTGGAAGAAAACCAGGCTTAGTACGCAAAACCACCTTATCTGCATGGAACACCAGATAGGGCGGAGAACACTGCAGAGCAGATAACTCTGAAATAGCAACCAAAAACAAAACTTTCCAAGATAACAACTTAATATCTATGGAATGTAGAGGTTCAAACGGAACCCCTTGAAGAACTGAAAGAACTAGATTTAAACTCCAGGGAGGAGTCAAAGGTCTGTAAACAGGCTTGATCCTAACCAGAGCCTGAACAAATGCTTGAACATCTGGCATAGCTGCCAGTCGTTTGTGTAGTAAGACAGATAAAGCAGAAATCTGTCCCTTTAGAGAACTCTCAGATAATCCTTTATCCAAACCTTCTTGCAGAAAGGAAAGAATCTTAGGAATTTTTACCTTATTCCAAGGGAATCCCTTGGATTCACACCAGCAGATATATCTTTTCCATATTTTATGGTAAATCTTTCTAGTTACCGGTTTTCTGGCCTGAACCAGAGTATCAATGACCGAATCTGAAAACCCACGCTTTGATAGAATCAAGCGTTCAATCTCCAAGCCGTCAGCTGGAGGGAGACCAGAATTGGATGTTCGAATGGACCATGAACAAGAAGGTCCTGTCTCAAAGGTAGCTTCCATGGTGGGACATATTCACCAGGTCTGCATACCAAGTCCTGCGTGGCCACGCAGGAGCTATCAAGATCACCGAGACCCTCTCCTGTTTGATCCTGGCTACCAGCCTGGGAATGAGAGGAAACGGTGGGAACACATAAGCTAGGTTGAAGGTCCAAGGCGCTACTAGTGCATCCACTAGAGTCGCCTTGGGATCCCTGGATCTGGACCCGTAGCAAGGAACCTTGAAGTTCTGACGAGACGCCATCAGATCCATGTCTGGAATGCCCCATAATTGAGTCAACTGGGCAAAAATCTCCGGGTGGAGTTCCCACTCCCCCGGATGGAATGTCTGACGACTCAGATAATCCGCTTCCCAGTTTTCCACACCTGGGATGTGGATCGCAGATAGATGGCAGGAGTGATTCTCCGCCCATTGTATTATTTTGGTTACTTCTTTCATCGCCAGGGAACTCCTTGTTCCCCCCTGATGATTGATATACGCAACAGTCATGTTGTCTGATTGGAATCTTATCAATCTGGCCTTTGCAAGCTGAGGCCAAGCCCTGAGAGCATTGAATATCGCTCTTAGTTCCAGAATGTTTATCGGGAGAAGAGACTCTTCCCGAGACCATAGTCCCTGAGCTTTCAGGGATTCCCAGACCGCACCCCAGCCCACTAGACTGGCGTCGGTCGTGACAATGACCCACTCTGGTCTGCGGAAGCTCATTCCCTGGGATAGGTGGTCCAGGGATATCAACCAACGGAGTGAATCTCTGGTCTTCTGATCTACTTGAATCACTGGAGACAAGTCTGTATAGTCCCCATTCCACTGTTTCAGCATGCACAATTGTAATGGTCTTATATGAATTCGCGCAAAAGGAACTATGTCCATTGCTGCAACCATCAACCCTACTACTTCCATGCACTGAGCTATGGAAGGACGTGGAACAGAATGAAGAACTTGACAAGCGCTTAGAAGTTTTGACTTTCTGACATCTGTCAGAAAGATCCTCATTTCTAAGGAATCTATTATTGTTCCCAGGAAGGGAACTCTTGTTGACGGAGACAGAGAACTTTTTTCTATGTTCACCTTCCATCCGTGAGATCTGAGAAAGGCCAGAACGATGTCTGTATGAGCCTTTGCTTTTGAAAGGGACGACGCTTATATTAGAATGTCGTCCAAGTATGGTACTACTGCAATGCCCCTCGGTCTTAGAACCGCTAGAAGGGACCCGAGTACCTTTGTGAAAATCCTTGGAGCAGTGGCTAATCCGAATGGGAGGGCCACAAACTGGTAATGTTTGTCCAGAAAGGCGAACCTTAGGAACTGATGATGTTCTTTGTGGATAGGAATATGTAGGTATGCATCCTTTAGATCCACGGTAGTCATAAATTGACCTTCCTGGATAGTGGGTAGAATCGTTCCATTTTGAACGATGGTACCCTGAGAAATTTGTTTAGGATCTTTAAATCCAGAATTGGTCTGAAGGTTCCCTCTTTTTTGGGAACTACGAACAGATTTGAGTAAAATCCCATTCCTTGTTCCGTCATTGGAACTGGGTGTATCACTCCCATCTTTAGCAGGTCTTCTACACAATGTAAGAACGCCTGTCTCTTTATTTGGTTTGAGGATAAGTGAGACATGTGGAACCTTCCCCTTGGGGGTAGTTCCTTGAATTCCAGAAGATAACCCTGAGAAACTATTTCTAGCGTCCAGGGATCCTGAACATCTCTTGCCCAAGCCTGAGCAAAGAGAGAGAGTCTGCCCCCCACTAGATCCGGTCCCGGATCAGGGGGCTACTCCTTCATGCTGTTTTGTTAGCGGTAGCAGGCTTCTTGGTCTGCTTACCCTTGTTCCAGCCTTGCATCGGTTTTCTGGCTGGTTTGGACTGTGAGGCATTACCCTCTTGCTTAGAGGATGCAGAATTAGAGGCCGGTCCGTTCCTGAAATTACGAAAGGAACGAAAATTAGACTTATTCTTGGCCTTGAAAGGCCTATCTTGTGGGAGGGCGTGGCCCTTTCCCCCAGTGATGTCTGAGATAATCTCTTTCAATTCTGGTCCAAAGAGAGTTTTACCCTTGAAGGGGATGTTAAGCAATTTTGTCTTGGATGATACATCCGCTGACCAAGACTTTAGCCAAAGCGCTCTGCGCGCCACAATTGCAAACCCTGGATTTTTCGCCGCTAATCTAGCTAATTGCAAAGCGGCATCTAAAATAAAAGAGTTAGCCAACTTAAGTGCGTGAACTCTGTCCATAAGCTCCTCATATGGAGTCTCTCTACTGAGCGACTTTTCTAGTTCCTCGAACCAGAACCACGCTGCTGTAGTGACAGGAACAATGCACGAAATGGGTTGTAGAAGGTAACCTTGCTGTACAAAAATCATTTTAAGCAAACCTTCCAATTTTTTATCCATAGGATCTTTGAAAGCACAACTATCTTCGATAGGAATAGTAGTGCGCTTATTTAGAGTAGAAACTGCCCCCTCGACCTTAGGGACTGTCTGCCATAAGTCCTTTCTGGGGTCGACCATAGGAAATAATTTCTTAAATATAGGAGGGGGAACAAAAGGTATGCCGGGCTTCTCCCACTCCTTATTCACTATGTCCGCTTGGGTATAGGAAAAGCGTCGGGGTGCACCGGAATCTCTAGGAACTTGTCCATCTTGCATAATTTTTCTGGAATGACCAAGTTGTCACCAAGTAGATAACACCTCCTTAAGCAGTGCGCAGAGATGTTCTAATTTAAATTTAAATGTCACAACATCAGGTTCAGCCTGTTGAGAAATTTTTCCTGAATCTGAAATTTCCCCATCTGACAAAACCTCTCTCATGGCCCCTTAAGATTGGTGTGAGGGTATGACAGAACAATTATCATCAGCGCCCTCCTGCTCTTCAGTGTTTAAAACAGAGCAATCGCGCTTTCTCTGATATGCAGGCATTTTGGATAAAATATTTGCTATGGAGTTATCCATTACAGCCGTCAATTGTTGCATGGTAATAAGCATTGGCGCGCTAGAAGTACTAGGGGCCTCCTGCGTGGGCAAAACTGGCGTAGACACAGAAGGAGATGATGTAGAACCATGTCTACTCCCTTCATCTGAGGAATCATCTTGGGCAATTTCATTATTTGTGGCAGTACTGTCCTTACTTTGTTTGGACGCTATGGCACAATTATCACACAATTTTGAAGGGGGAGACACATTGGCTTTCATACATATAGAACATAGCTTATCTGAAGGCACAGACATGTTAAACAGGCTTAAACTTGTCAATAAAGCACAAAAACCATTTTAAAACAAAACCGTTACTGTCTCTTTAAATTTTAAACAGAAAACACTTTATTACTGAATATGTGAAAATATATGAAGGAATTGTTCAAAATTTACCAAAATTTCACCACAGTGTCTTAAAGCATTAAAAGTATTGCACACCAATTTTCAGAGCTTTAACCCTTAAAATAACGAAACCGGAGCCGGTTACAGAATTAACCCCTATACAGTCCCAGCTACAGCCTTTGCTGTGACTTTACCAAGCCCAGAGGGGAATACGATACCAAATGACGCCTTCTAGGAACTTTTCCAACTACTTTCAGGTCCTCACACATGCATCTGCATGTCTTGCACTCAAAAACAACTGCGCAGTAATGGTGCGAAAATGAGGCTCAGCCTACAACTGGGAAGGCCCTTCCTGACTGGAAAAGGTGTCTAACATAGTGCCTGACGTTAAAAAACATTCCCCAAGTTTATAAGTGTGAATTATCAGCATAAACATGTATAAAATGTCCAAATAAAGCAATCGATTTAGCCCATAAAAGTGTCTACCAGTTTTATAGCCCATATTAAGCCCTTTATTCTGTTTGAGACTAAGAAAATGGCTTATCGGTGCCCATGAGGGGAAATGACAGCCTTCCAGCATTACACAGTCTTGTTAGAAATATGGCTAGTCATACCTTAAGCAGAAAAGTCTGCTAACTGTTTCCCCCAACTGAAGTTACTTCATCTCAACAGTCCTATGTGGAAACAGCAATCGATTTTAGTTACTGTCTGCTAAAATCATCTTCCTCTCACAAACAGAAATCTTCATCTTTTTCTGTTTCAGAGTAAATAGTACATACCAGCACCATTTTAAAATAACAAACTCTTGATAGTAGAATAAAAAAACTACAACTAAACACCACATACTCTTAACCATCTTCGTGGAGATGTTGCCTGTGCAACGGCAAAGAGAATGACTGGGGTGGGCGGAGCATAGGAGGGACTATATGGCCAGCTTTGCTGGGACTCTTTGCCATTTCCTGTTGGGGAAGAGATATTCCCACAAGGATGATGCCGTGGACCGAACACACCAATGTTGGAGAAATATATATAATAATAGCAAGTCTGCCAAGGACGAACTCAGTCTAGATAACGTAACTTAAAGGGACACTAGACGCAAATTTTTTCTTTCAGGATTCAGATAGAGCATGCAATTTTAACCCCTTAATGACCACAGCACTTTTCCATTTTCTGTCCGTTTGGGACCAAGGCTATTTTTACATTTCTGCGGTGTTTGTGTTTAGCTGTAATTTTCCTCTTACTCATTTACTGTACCCACACATATTATATACAGTTTTTCTCGCCAATAAATGGACTTTCTAAAGATACCATTATTTTCATCATATCTTATAATTTACTATAAAAATGTTTTTATAAAATATGAGGAAAAAATTGAAAAAAAACACACTTTTGCTAACTATGACCCCCAAAACCTGTTACACATCTACAACCACCAAAAAACACCCGTGCTAAATAGTTTCTAAATTTTGTCCTGAGTTTAGAAATACCCAATGTTTACATGTTCTTTGCTTTTTTTGCAAGTTATAGGGCCATAAATACAAGTAGCACTTTGCTATTTCCAAACCATTATTTTTCAAAATTAGCGCTAGTTACATTAGAACACTAATATCTTTCAGGAATCTCTGAATATCCATTGACATGTATATATATTTTTTTAGTAGACATCCCAAAGTATTCATCTAGGCCCATTTTGGTATATTTCATGCCACCATTTCACTGCCAAATGCGATTAAATACAAAAAATCGTTCACTTTTTTACTAATTTTTTCACAAACTTTTGGTTTCTCACTGAAATTATTTACAAACAGCTTGTGCAATTATGGCTTAAATGGTTGTAAATTCTTCTCTGGGATCCCCTTTGTTCAGAAATAGCAGACATATATGGCTTTGGCGTTGCTTTTTAGTAATTAGAAGGCTGCTAAATGCCACTGCACACTACACGTGTATTATGCCCAGCAGTGAAGGGGTTAATTATGGAGCATGTAGGGAGCTTTTAGGGATAATTTTAGCTTTAGTGTAGTAGACAACCCCAAGTATTGATCTAGGCCAATTTTGGTATATTTCATGCCACCATTTCACCACCAAATGCAATCAAATTAAAAAAAACGTTAAATTTTTCACAATTTTAGATTTCTCACTGAAATCATTTACAAACGGCTTGTGCAATTATGGCACAAATGGTTGTAAATGCTTCTCTGGGATCCCCTTTGTTCAGAAATAGCAGACATATATGGCTTTGGCGTTGCTTTTTGGTAATTAGAAGGCCGCCAAATGCCGCTGCATTTCACACGTGTATTATGGCTAGCAGTGAAGGGGTTAATTATGTAGCTTGTAGGGAGCTTGCAGGGTTAATTTTAGCTTTAGTGTAGAGCTCAGCCTCCCACCTGAAACATGAGACCCCCTGATCCCTCCCAAACAGCTCTCTTCCCTCCCCCACCCCACAATTGTCCCCGCCATCTTAAGTACTGGCAGAAACTCTGCCACTACTAAAATAAAAGCTATATTTGGGCTTTTTTGTGTTTTTTTAGCATATTTACATATGCTGCTGTGTAGGATCCCCCCTTAGCCCCCAGCCTCACTGATCCCCCACCAAACAGCTCTCTAACCCTCCCCCTCTGCCTTAATGGGCGACATCTTGGGTACTGGCAGCTGTCTACCAGTACCCAGTTTAGTAAAAAAATTGTGCCTTTTTTAAAAAAAAAAAAATACCCTTTTCTGTAGTGTAGCTCCCCCCCCAAGATCAACCCCCCACCCCTTCCAGATCCCTTAGCCGTTTATTTACAGCTTTGAAAACTTTTTATTTTTTTACTTTTGACAGTTTATTTTTCTGTAGTGTAGCGGTTCCCTCCCGCTCTTGCCCCGTGCACGCGCCCGCCCGCAGCCCCCGTGCGCGCTCCCATCCGTCCCGCCCCCCTCGACTCCACTCAGCACATCGATGGCCGCCCACCCGCCTCCCAGACTTGCTCCCACCCACCAACGATACCAGCCACCGATGTCCAGTGCAGAGAGGGCCACAGAGTGGCTCTCTCTGCATCGGATGGCCAAGGGGGGTTATTGCAGGATGCCTCGATATCAAGGCATCACTGCAATAACCGGAAAGCAGCTGGAAGCGAGCAGGATCGCTTCCAGCTGCTTTCCAGACCAAGGACGTACGCCACACGTCCTCGGTCATTAACTGTATTTTTTTTTGAGGACGTGTGGCGTACGTCCTTGGTCATTAAGGAGTTAAACAACTTTCTAATTTACTTCTATTATCATTTCTTCTTTGTTCTCTTGCTATTTTTATTTGAAAAAGAAGGCATCTAAGCTAAGGAGCCAGCAAATTATTGGTTCAGACCATGGACAGCACTTGTTTATTGGTGCTGTCCAATCAGCAAGGACAACCTTGGTTGTTCACCAAAAATGGGCCGGCATCTAAACTTACATTCTTGCTTTTCAAATAAACATACCAAGAGAATGAAGAAAATTTGATAATAGGAGTAAATTAGAAAGTTGCTTAAAATTGCATGCTCTATCTGAATCACGAAAGAAAAAAAATTGGGTTCAGTGTCCCTTTAATCCACTACACTTACAAACCACAACTAGAGGAACATTCCTCCTCTGTCCATATTCCCCAACTGACCCACCCACCAGACCTCTCACTCCTAATACCTTCTCTATCCTCCACCCCTCCTTTACCCCCCTTTTTTTCTCCCCTTCTTGCCTCTAAATTATGGCAAACAATACCAATAGCGATAAACCCCCGAGGTCATTACAGATTATCACAATTAATGCCAAGGGACTAAATACCCACGAAAATAGGTCGATAGCCTTTCACAATATATAGAAACACAATGGTGACATACTATTTGTGCAGGCAACTCACTTTAAAAAAAAGATAGAGAACCTAAATTAATTTACCACAGATATCAAACCACATATTTGTCATCAGGCTCATCTAAAACATTAGTGGGTATCTTGCTAAAAAAATAATCTGCAGTTCCAGGCACCGCATATCGAAAAAGATAGCGAGGGAAGATTCCTAATGGTGATAGGCCTCCTTTTTGGAAGACCCGTTACCTTGGTTAACGTTTATCCGCCCAACACAAATCAACACACAATACTGAAAAAAGTAACACAAAAAAAGTCCTTGAACACTCAAAAGGAATAATACTCTTGGGAGGAGACTTTAACCTACCGTTAGTCTACTTTAGACACCTTCAATGTGCAGTCCTCTTATCCTTAAAAAAGTTATAAAATCAGTGAATACACAACTATCCCAGGTACTCCTACATGACATCTGGAGATTTATATACCCCACCGAAAGGGACTACTCGTTCTATTATTATCCTCACAACTCATACTCAAGGATAGATGACAGAATAACAGACTCATTAGGACTATCTCTTGTTACTAAAATAGAAATACTACTGCAAACATGGTCGGACCATTCCCCAATCTTGTGTCTTATACAATGGCCAAGAGTGCCAATCACACCGTATATTTGGAGGCTGATTGAACACGTTTTGAACGATAGTCTTAACCGACTACATTTAGAGAACTTACTCAATGACTTCTTTAATCACAATACACCAGATCTACACGCACCTTCCACTATATGGGAAACACACAAGTGTGTTATCAGGGGCGAACTCCTACAGATGAAAGCTAAACAAAAAAAGCAGAAAAGACAATACCTAAACTCACTTATGTCACAAATTGCCTATCGGGAATCACAACACAAAAAGGATCCCACTTCAGACATTGCATTTAGTGCACTAACACAGGCTCTAAAAGACCTCAAGTCCCACTTGCTCAAGCAAATGCAAATTAAAACACTCCACCTAAAAACAACATTATTATGAGCAGGGGTACAAGCCTGGTTCTCTCTTAGCAAGGGCGTTAAAACGCAAACAACTCAACACACATATACTCAAACTCTCAGATAAGCAGGGAACTAAAATCAGAGATAGTAAGGCAATAGCGACCATCATTACGCCGTTTTATACAACATAAAACATGACCCCCAACCCACACAATAACGGCCGGGAACAAAAAACACAAGTACAACACATAGAAACATATTTCTCAGATATTAACCTGCCTAACCTCACTGCAGAGAATATAGAATACCTCGACTCCCCAATTACCAATACGTAAATAGCCTCAGCAATCAAGAACATGCCAAATGGGAAGAGTCCGGGTCCGGATGGCTTTAGTGTGAAATATTATAAAACATTCAAAACTCAGCTTATACCACATCTATCACTATTATTTAACACACTACAAGACAAAGGAGGTTTTCCACCTAAAATGCTAGAGGCACACATAACTGTATTGCCAAAACTAGGCAAGAAACCAGACTGCCCAGAAAATTTCGGTCCAATATCCCTATTAAATACAGATATTAAAAATTTAGCAAATAGGATAAATACATTTTTACCCTCAATTATCCACCTGGACCAAGTGGGGTTCATACCAGGAAGGGAAGCAAGAGATAATACTCTCAAGGTCCTACAACTCATGGCACACGCGCAAGTAACCAAAACACCTATGGCCCTCATCTCTACAAACGTTGAAAAAGCGCTCAATAGAGTGAGCTGGCCATTCCTACACATTACATTGTCCCACGTGAAATTCAGTGACAAATTTATAGATCTCATTTTCACCATATACAGCGCACCCACAGCACAAATAAAAGTAAACGGCCTACTCTCGGATCGATTCAAAATCACTAATGGCACACAACAAGGTTGCCCACTCCCACCTATTCTGTTTGCTTTAACTATAGAGACCCTAGCAGACAAAGTTAGAAAGGACAACAAAGTTAGAAAGGACAACTGGAATCAAGGTGGGGGAAAGGGAATATAAATTGGCTATGTATGCCGATGATGTCCTACTGACACTCACAAACATGCACACTTCACTCCCTAGAGCATTGGAAGCCTTCACAGAATACGGCACAGTATCAAACTTCCATCTCAACCAAAGGAAATCAGAGATACTAAATGTATCTATGTCCCAATCGGCTTTCTCACAGGCTGTTGAGAACTGCCCATTACGTATTCAAAACATAAAAATGAAATACCTGGGAATATACCTTTCTCCTCACTTAAACACACTATTCGATTAACTATAACTCCCTTTTACAATCCATAATAGGATATATGTCAAATTGGAAAAACAAACCCATATCTTGGTTGGGTAGAATAAGATGAACACTCTCCCCAGAATTCTGAATGTACTTCAGGCTCTTGCTATATCATTACCATATAGAAAAATACATCTGGAACGGCATTAGGCCTCGCATCCAAAAAAGAACTTTATATCTACCAAAGGAGCAAGGGTGGCTGGGGGTCCCTGATTTATCCAAATACAGACAGGCCACCCTTCTACATAGATTAATAGATTGGAGCACCAACAATGAACACAAACTTTGGGTACAACTAGACAGAGCAATTATGCTTAGGGACAATATGTTTACTACGGCCTGGCTACAACCGGACCATAGGCCCAAACAAGCCATACAATACCATCTGCTGAGGGAGTTCTTTAAAGTCTATTAATTTAACCAGTAATATCTCAACTAGGATATTGCCTTTAACCCCTTTTAAACATAACCCAAAGAGATACCCACACTTAACACAAAGGCACACTCTGATACACCGATACACATTGGAACATTGTCATTTCAGCATCTCTTGAACGATAAATTGAAAACATATGAAGACATTGTAAACCAGAACCCTGGACTTCTACATAATTGGTTCACATAAGCCCAACTGAGGTACTTATTTGACACACACAAACACAAACATCAGTTGCCCAGACAACCTTCTGCATTTGAAAGGCTACAACACCCACCAGCACATAATATCTCACTACTCTATAAGATTGTTAAATCCAGATGAAAACTATTTGCCAAGCTATGCTGGTGTTTAGCACAAAGAGCTTGGCACAGACATAACTATCCAAGAATGGAAACAAATTTTCATTACAACAAAGACTTCTTCAATATCCGCCAAAATGTTAGAAACAAACCTTACATTTTTAACACGCTGGTACCTAACACCACATAGGTTACAAAAGATCTATCCTAAATCCACAGGCAGATGTTGGAGGGGCTGTGGGAAGAGAGGTACTACATCACACATTTGGTGGAGTTGCCCAGGAATATATACACTACTGGAAGACATAATGGCTAGAATGAGTGCAATTCTAGGATCCTTGGTACCCAATAGAATGGAGACACTTGTTTAAGGGCCTCCCAAAACTCAAAAACAAAGCAAAACACACACTTATGATAATTATGTTGAACAGCATTAAGGTATTGATCCCCAGATAGTGGGGGAATGATCAGACCAGGTAGCTTTGTTATTGCAGATGGAGAGATATTACTAACTCCGATCTGATAGAGTAGAAATTCACGAAAAAAAGAATGAATGACACATCTTCATTGGAGATAGTTCAACTCCCAATAATTTTATTAATTCAAATGATCTATTTATGCATCAAATGATATTTAGCCAAATCAGTAATGGTCTGATATAACTGGAAAAATAATCTGAAAAGTTATTCTAAAAAACTAAATTTATGCTTACCTCATAAATTTATTTATTTCCAGGCATGGAGAGTCCACGATTTCATTCCAATTACTAGTGGGATATTCGACTCCTGGCCAGCAGGAGGCGGCAAAGAGCACCCCAGTCGAGCTGTTTAATGTCACATCCCTTACCCATAATCCTGTGTCATTCGGCCGAAGGAAAATTGAAGAAAGATAACATAAAAGTTATAGAGGTGCCTGAAGTTCATACACAAACTGCCATCTTAAATTTAAATAAGGGCGGGTCGTGGACTCTCCATGCCTGTAAATAAAGAAATGTATCATCAGGTAAGCATAAATTTTGTTTTCATTGCTATGGCATGGGGAGTCCAGAATTTCATTCCAATTACTATTGGGAACCAATACCAAAGCTTGAAAGGGAGGGAGAACAAGACAGGCGATCCTAAACAGGAGGCACCACCACTTGAAGAACTTTACCCCCAAAGGAAAACTCAGCAGAGGCAAAAGTATCAAATCAATAGATTTTGGAAGAGATATGCAACGAAGACCATGTGTCCGTCTAGTAAATTAGTTCCACAGAAGCTTTGTTTTTGAAAGCCCAGAAAGAAGAGACAGCCCTAGTGGAATGAGCCGTAATTCTCTCAGGAAGCTGTTGTCCAGCTGTCTCGTAAGTCAAACAACAAAAAAGTCTCCACTAGAGAGAAAGAAGTCTTCTGTCCCTTACGCCTACCAGAGAACAACGAACAGGACAGATTATTGCCGAAAAACCTTAGTTGCTTGAAGGTAAAATTCTACAACACGACATCCAGGTTGTGCAACAGGCATTCCTTCTTAGAAGAAGGAATAGGACAAAAGGAAGGAACAACAATATCCTGATTGATATTGCGATCCGAAACTACCTTAGGAAGAAATCCCAGCATAGTACGAGGAATGCCTTATTTGAAAAATAAAGAAAAGGAATCACTCTGCGGAGCCAAAAAATCCGGAAACTCTGCGAGGAGAAGAAATAGCAAGAGGAAAAACTTTCCCACATAACACTTAATATCCACTGAATGCAGAGGCTCAAACGGAGCCTGTTGCAGAAACTTTAAGAACAAGATTAAAGCTCCAAGGAAGAGCAAGAAGTTTAAACACAGGTCTGATACTGACCAAGGCCTGCACAAAAGAGAGTACATCTGGTAGATCTGCCAAACGTATGAGAAAAAGAATAGACCGTGCAGAAATCTAACCCTTCAGAGTGCTGACTGAAAAACCTTTCTCCAGGTCCTCCTGAAGAAAAAGCAAAAAATTTGAAGAACCCTCACCCTGCTCCAAGAGAAAAACTACTCTTCACACAATTTACGCCATACTTTATGGTATACGAGTAACAGTTTACGAGCCCGAGCATGTATCAATTACTTTCTCAGAGAAACCACGCCTAGCCAAGACTAGGCGTTCAATCAAAAGGTAACCACCAAGGGGGAAATATACCATAGAAGCTTAGCGTTTAGACGCAACGCCCTCAGAACCAACTCTGGAACACCACCCCCGAGGGTTATCATTGAGAATACCTCCTGATGGTGAACCCACTCCCGGGATGAAAAGGCCTGTCTGCTCAGAAAATCTGCCTCCCATTTTGGCAGAGAAGAAACCATTGTGAGACTCTGTCCACTGGAGAATATGAATCACCTTCTTCATAGCTAACCACTCCGAGATCCTCCCAGGAGGATGAAGTATGTCGCCGAGGTGATGTAGTCCGATTGGAACCTGATAAACCGGACCAAACCTAGTTGAGGTCAGACTGTTAGAGCACTGAAGATTGCTTTCAACTGTAGGATGTTTATGTGAAGAGAAAACTCCTCTCGATTCCAATGAACCAGCCTTTAAAAGGACCCCAAACTGCTCCCCAGCCCAACAGGCTGGTATCTGTTGACACAATCACCCAGGATGAACTCAGGAAGCATGAACCCTTTTTTTTTTTCTTTTAACTAACCTTCCGGGTGGGTTCAAACTCATGACCTCCTGCACACAAAGCAGGAAAACTTGCAAAATTCACCAAGATAGAGAGTATATTATTAGAGGGTCTAGAGCTATCATCTGCGGTAAATCTGAGTGGTCTCCGTTTCATCGACTGAGCATGCATAACTGTAGAGGTCTCAGATGGAAACGAGCAAAGGGGATCATGTCCATGGAAGCAACCATTAGACCAATTACTCCCATATACTAAACCACTGATGGATGGAAGAGGACTAAAGAGAAAAGCAAAAAGGTTGGATTTTCTGACATTCGTCAGAAAAAAAAAACTTCGACAGAAAGTCTATAATCATTCCCAAGAAACAAACCCTGGTGATTGGGACCAGGGAACTCTTCTCCAGATTCACATACCACCCGTGGAAACTTAAAATAAACAGAATCTCTGCATGAGATCCTGCGCCCGAACCAAGATATTGTCCAGGTATGGGGTCACCACTATTCCCTGAGATATGACCACCCCCAAAAGGGCTCCTAGAACCTATGTAAAGATTTGAGGAGCCGAAGCAAGACCAAAGGGAAGGGCCACAAATTGAAAGTTTCTCTAGAAAGGCAATGCACAGGAATAGGTGATGTTCCATGTGAATGTGATGAAGATACGCTTCCTTCAGGTCTAAGGCAGTCATGAATTGACCCTCCTGAACTAAGTGTAGAATGGAACTATAGTCTCTGTGTTGAAGGACGGAAACCTCTAGAAATTGTTTGAGACACTTGAGGTCCAAAATGCATCTGAAATTATTCTCTTTCCTGGGAACCACAAAAAGGTTTGAACAGAATATTTGACCTTGTTCTGCCACAGGAACAGGTACAATCACTCCCAGAGAAGATTGGTCCTTTACGCATTTAAGAAGTTCTCTCTCTTCACCTGATTTGTAGATAATCTGGACAGGAAAAATCCGTCCCTGGAGGGACAAGATTTGAATCCTATCCTGTATCCCTAGGAGACTACTTCCACTGCCCAGGATCAGTACATTGCGAAAAACCAGCCAGCTGAAAAAAAGAAACATGTCCCCACTGGATGACTGGATCAGGGGTGGACCCTTTAAGCTGGTTTACTTACTCTCAGAGGAAAGCATCATGGATTGCTTCCCAAACTGAGATCCTATATTGAAAAAAGGATTCCATGATCACAAAAAAAATATATGCATGTGATCCACAAAGATCACTAATAAAATACATGTATATCACTTGGAGAAAATAGAGAAATCACCTCAGCGTGAGAATGAACAGCATAGATTCATATGCAGAAACATGTAATTAACACTTAGAGTAATAAGGACATAAGAGAATGTCTATATAAATTCATCATTGTGTTTACAGAACGCAAAAAATCACCTCAGCGTGAGAATGAACAGCATAGATTCATATTCAGGAACATGCAATTAACCCTTAGAGTAATAAGGGCACAAAGATACATAATATAAAATCTTATGAATATACTAAGAACATATATGGAGTCATCAATCAGAAATAAACTCATATGTGAGATATTTCATTATATTTAAACTGATATCAAAAAGGGTCACCAGATGGCAGCAAAGACCAACTTTGCAAATAAAGATGGGTCTTAATAGAAAATCAGCTATCAGCCTGTTTTTAAATAAAATGAGTTATAAAGTCATATGGTATAATATGTACGAGTCTCCTCACCCTCTCAGACTTGTGGGTAAGGGGAACTGTACCTGCAGGATACTGTTCAGCGTTTGATTAATATAAAGCCCAGGGGGTTAAAAAACGAGCCAGCTCAAAGAAAAAAAAATTAGAAACAATCAAGCTCTATAGGGGATTAAAAACTAACAAAACTATGGATGCGGAAAAATAAATAAATTTAAAATTTTTAAATTTTCTTTTATGATTCAGATAGAATATAGAATAGTAAACAACTTTCCAATTTAATTATTTTATCAAATTTTCTTCATTCTCTTGTTATCCATTGCTGAAGGGACAGAATCGCACTACTGACAGGAAGCTGAAAATACCTATTTAGCCAATCACAAGAGACAAATGTGTGCAGGCACAAATTAGCAGCAGCTCCCACTAGTGTATGATATGTGCGTATTCATTTTTTTAACAAGGGATACTAAGAGAACGAAGCACATTTGAAGTGAATTTAAAAGTGTCTTAAAATTACCTGCTCTATCTGAATCATGCAAGTTTAATTTTGACTTTCCTATCCCTTTAACCCTCAAAAAGTTCAATGTTAATAACGACAAACCCCTTTATCTTGTTTACAATATGCTTCCTCTTTTAATTGTACACTTACCTTTTTTGCTCAATAAAGCTTGATTTAATATTAAAAAAAAAACGCACACAAAAAAACAAGTCAGCTCTACTGATCATGGCAGTCAAAAGTTTCAGAAAAGCCACAGAGCTAGAGAAAAATGGCGCCTAAAACCCCCCCCCACAAAAACGCTAAATACATGTAATGACCTTTACCCATACATTCAATCATAAGCCTTACACCAATAAATGAACGGAGTACAAGAACATTATCCCGCCACCGCCTGTCTCAAGTCCAAAACCAGATATACATGGGTTCTGAGGACTGTCAATGGAAGAAAATTATGTATAGCGATCTTATAACTAAACAGATCTAAGCATAGCGCCAAACAAATGAAAGATACATACGACCTGACAAACCAACGGTCCTTCACATCAGAGACCGCCCTAGCGAGATCGGACTGCTGCTAATGATAGCACAGCCCTACACACTCACACCATCTTGTCGTCCTCAACGGTTGTTTGACAAGTGTGTCACAAACAACCAGGTCTAGGCAGGAAAGAAAGTATTAACCTCCCGCCGCTGAAACTCTGAGGAAGCTTAGGGCAGTGGCTCACGCCAGATGCTAGTCCTTAACAATATGAGGGAGATAGGATTGAAATAAAAGGCCAGTAAATGTAAACTGCCGCAAAAGTATGCCTGATAGAGGGAAACCCTCTGAAAAAACTATGCAGCCCATTCCGGTTCACCAATAAAAGGTAAAAAAACCTACTTGAAACCGGAACATCAAGGCTGAAATATATGGGGGCAAAAACAAACCCCAGAAGGAGTTCCGTTTCCCAGATGGCCACTAGATAAAAGTTGCCACAGACACCCTACACTAAAGGGAGATAGATTAACTGTAGCTGCTCAAAAGGTCATAAAAAACAATTTATGCTTACCTGATAAATTTATTTCTCTTGTAGTGTATCCAGTCCACGGATCATCCACGGATCATCCATTACTTGTGAGATATTCTCCTTCCCAACAGGAAGTTGCAAGAGGATCACCCACAGCAGAGCTGCTATATAGCTCCTCCCCTCACTGCCATATCGAGTCATTCGACCGAAACAAGACGAGAAAGGAGAAACCATAGGGTGCAGTGGTGACTGTAGTTTAATTAAAATTTAGACCTGCCTTAAAAGGACATGGCGGGCCGTGGACTGGATACACTACAAGAGAAATAAATTTATCAGGTAAGCATAAATTATGTTTTCTCTTGTTAAGTGTATCCAGTCCACGGATCATCCATTACTTGTGGGATACCAATACCAAAGCTAAAGTACACAGATGATGGGAGGGACAAGGCAGGAACTTAAACGTAAGGAACCACTGCCTGTAGAACCTTTCTCCCAAAAACAGTCTCCGAAGAAGCAAAAGTGTAAAATTTGTAAAATTTTGAAAAGGTGTGAAGCGAAGACCAAGTCGCAGCCTTGCAAATCTGTTCAACAGAGGCCTCATTTTTAAAGGCCCAGGTGGAAGCCACAGCTCTAGTAGAATGAGCTGTAATCCTTTCAGGGGGCTGCTGTCCAGCAGTCTCATAGGCTAAGCGTATTATGCTCCGAAGCCAAAAGGAGAGAGAGGTTGTCGAAGCTTTTTGACCTCTCCTCTGTCCAGAGTAAACGACAAACAGGGCAGATGTTTGACGAAAATCTTTAGTAGCCTGTAAGTAAAACTTCAAGGCACGGACTACGTCCAGATTATGCAAAAGAAGTTCCTTCTTTGAAGAAGGATTAGGACACAATGATGGAACAACAATCTCTTGATTGATATTCCTGTTAGAAACCACCTTAGGTAAAAACCCAGGTTTGGTACGCAGAACTACCTTGTCTGAATGAAAAATCAGATAAGGAGAATCACAATGTAAGGCAGATAACTCAGAGACTCTTCGAGCCGAGGACATAGCCATCAAAAACAGAACTTTCCAAGATAAAAGTTTAATATCAATGGAATGAAGGGGTTCAAACGGAACTCCCTGAAGAACTTTAAGAACCAAGTTTAAGCTCCACGGGGGAGCAACAGTTTTAAACACAGGCTTAATCATAACCAAAGCCTGACAAAATGCCTGGACGTCTGGAACTTCTGCCAGACGCTTGTGCAAAAGAATAGACAGAGCAGAGATCTGTCCTTTTAAAGAACTAGCTGATAAGCCTTTGTCCAAACCCTCTTGGAGAAAGGACAATATCCTAGGAATCCTAACCTTACTCCATGAGTAACTCTTGGATTCACACCAATAAAGATATTTACGCCATATCTTATGGTAGATTTTCCTGGTGACAGGCTTCCGAGCCTGTATTAAAAAGGTATCAATGACTGACTCGGAGAAGCCACGCCTTGATAGAATCAAGCGTTCAATCTCCATGCAGTCAGTCTCAGAGAAATTAGATTTGGATGATTGAAAGGACCTTGTATTAGAAGGTCCTGCCTCAGAGGCAGAGTCCATGGTGGAAGAGATGACATGTCCACTAGGTCTGCATACCAGGTCCTGCGTGGCCACGCAGGCGCTATCAGAATCTCCGATGCTCTCTCCTGTTTGATTTTGGCAATCAGTCGAGGGAGCAGAGGAAACGGTGGAAACACATAGGCCAGGTTGAAGAACCAAGGAGCTGCTAGAGCATCTATCAGCGTTGCTCCCGGGTCCCTGGACCTGGATCCGTAACAAGGAAGCTTGGCGTTCTGGCGAGACACCATGAGATCCAGTTCTGGTTTGCCCCAAATATGGACCAGTTGAGCAAACACCTCCGGATGGAGTTCCCACTCCCCCGGATGAAAAGTCTGACGACTTAGAAAATCCGCCTCCCAGTTCTCTACGCCTAGGATGTGGATCGCTGACAGGTGGCAAGAGTGAGACTCTGCCCAGCGAATTATCTTTGAGACTTCTAACATCGCTAGGGAACTCCTGGTTCCCCCTTGATGGTTGATGTAAGCCACAGTCGTGATGTTGTCCGACTGAAATCTGATGAACCTCACTGTTGCTAACTGAGGCCAAGCTAGAAGAGCATTGAATATTGCTCTTAACTCCAGAATATTTATTGGGAGGAGTTTCTCCTCCTGAGTCCACGATCCCTGAGCCTTCAGGGAGTTCCAGACTGCGCCCCAACCTAGAAGGCTGGCATCTGTTGTTACAATCGTCCAATCTGGCCTGCGAAAGGTCATACCCTTGGACAGATGGACCCGAGATAGCCACCAGAGAACAGAATCTCTGGTCTCTTGATCCAGATTTAGTAGAGGGGACAAATCTGAGTAATCCCCATTACACTGACTTAGCATGCATAATTGCAGCGGTCTGAGATGCAGGCACGCAAATGGCACTATGTCCATTGCCGCTACCATTAAGCCGATTACTTCCATGCACTGAGCCACTGACGGGCGTGGAATGGAATGAAGGACACGGCAAGCATTTAGAAGTTTTGATAACCTGGACTCCGTCAGGTAAATTTTCATCTCTACAGAATCTATAAGAGTCCCTAGGAAGGAGACTCTTGTGAGTGGTGATAGAGAACTCTTTTCCACATTCACTTTCCACCCATGCGACCTCAGAAATGCCAGAACTATCTCTATATGAGACTTGGCAATTTGAAAGCTTGACGCCTGTATCAGGATGTCGTCTAGATACGGAGCCACCGCTATGCCTCGCGGTCTTAGAACCGCCAGAAGTGAGCCCAGAACCTTTGTAAAAATTCTCGGGGCAGTGGCCAACCCGAAGGGAAGAGCTACAAATTGGTAATGCCTGTCTAGAAAGGCAAACCTTAGGAACCGATGATGATCTTTGTGAATCGGTATGTGAAGGTAGGCATCCTTTAAGTCCACTGTGGTCATGTACTGACCCTCTTGGATCATGGGTAGGATGGTCCGAATAGTTTCCATTTTGAATGATGGAATTCTGAGGAATTTGTTTAAGATCTTTAGATCCAAGATTGGTCTGAAGGTTCCCTCTTTCTTGGGAACCACAAACAGATTTGAATAAAATCCCTGTCCTTGTTCCGTCCGCGGAACTGGATGGATCACTCTCATTACTAGGAGGTCTTGCACACAGCTTAGGAATGCCTCTTTCTTTATCTGGTTTGCTGATAACCTTGAAAGATGAAATCTCCCTTGTGGAGGAGAAGCTTTGAAGTCCAGAAGATATCCCTGAGATATGATCTCCAACGCCCAGGGATCCTGAACATCTCTTGCCCACGCCTGGGCGAAGAGAGAAAGTCTGCCCCCCACTAGATCCGTTTCCGGATAGGGGGCTGTTCCTTCATGCTGTCTTGGGGGCAGCAGCAGGCTTTCTGGCCTGCTTGCCCTTGTTCCAGGACTGGTTAGGTTTCCAGGCCTGTCTGGAATGAGCAACAGTTCCCTCCTGTTTTGAAGCGGAGGAAGTTGATGCTGCTACTGCCTTGAAATTTCGAAAGGCATGAAAATTAGACTGTTTGGCATTTTATTTGGCCCTGTCCTGGGGAAGGGTATGACCCTTGCCTCCAGTAATGTCAGCAATAATTTCCTTCAAGCCAGGCCCGAATAAGGTCTGCCCCTTGAAAGGAATGTTGAGTAATTTAGACTTTGAAGTCACGTCAGCTGACCAGGATTTAAGCCATAGCGCCCTACGCACCTGGATGGCGAATCTGGAATTCTTAGCCGTTAGTTTAGTCAAATGAACAATGGCATCAGAAACAAATGAGTTAGCTAGTTTAAGCGTTCTAAGCTTGTCAATAATTTCATTCAATGGAGCTGTCTGGATGGCCTCTTCCAGGGCCTCAAACCAGAATGCTGCCGCAGCAGTGACAGGCGCAATGCATGCAAGGGGCTGTAAAATAAAACCTTGTTGAATAAACATTTTCTTAAGGTAACCCTCCAATTTTTTATCCATTGGATCTGAAAAAGCACAACTGTCCTCAACCGGGATAGTGGTACGCTTTGCTAAAGTAGAAACTGCTCCCTCCACCTTAGGGACCGTCTGCCATAAGTCCCGTGTAGTGGCGTCTATTGGAAACATTTTTCTAAATATAGGAGGTGGGGAAAAGGGCACACCGGGTTTATCCCACTCCTTGCTAATAATTTCTGTAAGCCTTTTAGGTATAGGAATAACGTCAGTACACACCGGCACTGCATAGTATCTATCCAGCCTACACAATTTCTCTGGAATTGCAACTGTGTTACAGTCATTCAGAGCAGCTAATACCTCCCCAATCAATACACGGAGGTTCTCAAGCTTAAATTTTAAATTAAAAATCTCTGAATCAGGTTTCCCCGAGTCAGAGATGTCACCCACAGACTGAAGCTCTCCGTCCTCATGTTCTGCATACTGTGACGCAGTATCAGACATGGCTCTAACAGCATTTGCGCGCTCTGTATCTCTCCTAACCCCAGAGATATCGCGCTTGCGTCTTAATTCAGGCAATCTAGATAATACCTCTGACAGGGTATTATTCATGATTGCAGCCATGTCCTGCAAGGTAATCGCTATGGGCGTCCCTGATGTAATTGGCGCCATATTAGCGTGCGTCCCCTGAGCGGGAGGCGAAGGGTCTGACACGTGGGGAGAGTTAGTCGGCATAACTTCCCCCTCGACAGAACCCTCTGGTTATAATTCTTTTATAGATAAAGACTGATCTTTACTGTTTAAGGTGAAATCAATACATTTAGTACACATTCTCCTATGGGGCTCCACTATGGCTTTCAAACATAATGAACAAGTAGGTTCCTCTGTGTCAGACATGTTTAAACAGACTAGCAATGAGACTAGCAAGCTTGGAAAACACTTTAAAACAAGTTTACAAGCAATATAAAAAAAGTTATTGCGCCTTTAAGAAACACAAATTTTCCCAAATTGTGAAATAACGGTGAAAAAATGCAGTTACACTAACAAAATTTTTACAGTGTATGTAATAAGTTAGCAGAGCATTGCACCCACTTGCAAATGGATGACTAACCCCTTAATACAAAAAACGGAATAACAAATGACAAAAAGTTTTTTAAACAGTCACAACAACTGCCACAGCTCTACTGTGGCTTTTTACCTCCCTCAATACGACTTTTGAAGCCTTTTGAGCCCTTCAGAGAAGTCCTGGATCATGCAGGAAGAAGCTGGATGTCTGTGTCTGTAATTTTTTGCTGTGCAAAAAAAAGCCAAAATAGGCCCCTCCCACTCATATTACAACAGTGGAAAGCCTCAGGGAACTGTTTCTAGGCGAAATTCAAGCCAGCCATGTGGAAAAAACTAGGCCCCAATAAGTTTTATCACCAAACATATGTAAAAAACGATTAAACATGCCAGCAAACGTTTTAAAATACACTTTTATAAGAGTATGTATCTCTATTAATAAGCCTGAAACCAGTCGCTGTCACTGCATTTAAGGCTTTACTTACATTACTTCGGTATCAGCAGCATTTTCTAGCAAATTCCATCCCTAGAAAAATATTTTAACTGCACATACCTTATTGCAGGAAAACCTGCACGCCATTCCCCCTCTGAAGTTACTTCACTCCTCAGAATGTGTGAGAACAGCAAAGGATCTTAGTTACTTCTGCTAAGATCATAGAAAACACAGGCAGATTCTTCTTCTAAATACTGCCCGAGATAAACAGTACACTCCGGTACCATTTAAAAATAACAAACTTTTGATTGAAGAAATAAACTAAGTATAAAACACCACAGTCATCTTACGACCTCCATCTTAGTTGAGAGTTGCAAGAGAATGACTGGATATGGCAGTGAGGGGAGGAGCTATATAGCAGCTCTGCTGTGGGTGATCCTCTTGCAACTTCCTGTTGGGAAGGAGAATATCCCACAAGTAATGGATGATCCGTGGACTGGATACACTTAACAAGAGAAATATCCTGAACACAGGCTATATAATCTTATACAGACCCACTAAGAGGGAATTTAGGGGCCATTTAGGGCATCCACTACAGAGTCCCCTGCATAGTACAAAAAGACTTACCCTCTGGGGTCTTCTGCTCTTGAGCAGTCACAGCAGCTGCAGGTCTGTTAGCCTCATCTGATCGCTGACAGGGACCAGGAGAATAAGAAAAAAACAGAGTAACCAACTCTGGTTTTCTATATAATGTAGTATTAATGTTAGAAGTTAAGCAAAGACTACCTCGCCGTCTTCCAACTGATAAAAGCCACCATTACTCTTACTAAAGAGATTGGCATGGACACAGCATAACCCGAAATCCTTGCTTGCAGGGAAAAGTACCCATTAAAGGATTAAATATCTCCAAACACCAACTTTGCATGTCCTCCCGATGATAGAGGCAAAGAATGACTGGGGATTATGGGTAAGGGAATAGACACTTAAAGGGGCATTAAACCCAAATATTGTCTTTCATGATTTAGATAGAGCATACATATGTAAACAACTTTTTTCTATTATCAATTTTGCTTCATTCTCTTAGAATCCTTTCTTGAAGGAGCAGCAATGCATTACATGAAACTAGCTGAACACATTGGTAAGCCAATCACAAGAGGCATATATGTGCAGCCACCAATCAGTATCTAGCTCCCAGCTTCTGAGCCTATCTAGATATGCTTTTAAACAAAGTATACAAAGAGAACGAAGCAAATTAGATAAAAGAAGTACACTGGAAAGTTGTTTAAATTTGTGTGCTCCGTCTAAATCATGAACCAAAATTTTTGGGTTTCATGTCCCTTTAACAGCTCTGCCTGGGGTGCTTTTTGCCTCCACCTGCTGGCCAGGAAATTAATATCCCACTAGTAATTGGAATGAAATCGTGGACTCCATGCCATAGGAAAGAAATGAAAACTGATTTGGATCGGTTTTACTGACTAGCGATTTAAATCAAATCCACCCTTTTCCTAGGTAACCTCAGGAGCATGCATTGTTTCTCCTTATCTGGCAGCAGTGTTTGCAACCCTGTTTATAGCAAAGTTATACATAGTTGCAAACACTGCTGCCATAGACAGCTTTAATCTTAAAAAGGATATTAAGCGAACAAAGCAAATTTTATAAGATGTAAATTTAAAAAGTTGTCACATTATATGAATCATGAAAGTTTAATTTTGACTTTAATGTCCCTTTAAACTATAGATGAAATAAGTGTAAAGTTTTAATCACCATAAAGTAATATGTGCTGCCATATTGTAACATAGGTTTTCCTCTGTTTAAAAGCCTCTAATCTTAAAGGGACAGTCTACTCAAAAAATGTTGTTTAAAAAGATAGATAATGCCTTGAATACCCATTCCCAAGCTTTGCACAACCAACATTGTTATATAAATATACGTAATAACGTTTAAAGCTCTAAATTTCTGACTGTTTCTAAAGCCACTACAGAAAGCCGCTTATCTCATGCATTTTTATTAGCTTTTCACAGCAATTCATGTGTGCCATATAAATAACATTGAGCTCATTCCAGTGGAGTTGTACAGCACTAATTGGCTAAAATGCAAGTCTGTAAATAGCCCTGAGATAAGGGGGCTGTCTGCAGAGGCTTAGACACAAGGTAATTCCAGTGGTAAAAAGTAGGGATGCACCAATACCATTTTTTTTTCATATTTTCAAATTCTCACCGATACTTTATAATTATGATCTGTAACTCAAAAGACATTTTGAAATAAACAGTTTTATTTGATTGAGGTCACAAAGTTCACAGAACATGTTTATAAATAAAAATATTACAATATATATATATATTAATAACATTAAATAACAGCTGCAGCAGTTGGGGCTGGAAAGCTACAATTTAAAGGGGTGATTACTGGATGCAATTGGGTTGTAGGGTGCCTATATAACATCAATCTGACATTTGAACTTAAAGGGACAGTCTAGGCCAAAATAAACTTTCATGATTCAGATAGAGCATGTAATTTTAAACAATTTTCCAATTTACTTTTATCATCAATTTTGCTTTGTTCTCTTGGTATTCTTAGTTGAAAGCTTAACCTAGGAGGTTCATATGCTAATTTCTTAGACCTTGAAGCCCACCTCTTTCAGATTGCATTTTAACAGTTTTTCACCACTGGAGGGTGTTAGTTCACATATTTCATATAGATAACACTGTGCTCGTGCACGTGAAGTAATCTGGGAGCAGGCACCGATTGGCTAGACTGCAAGTCTGTCAAAAGAACTGAAAAAAGGGGCAGTTTGCAGAGGCTTAGATACAAGATAATCACAGAAGTTAAAAGTATATTATTATAACTGTGTTGGTTATGCAAAACTGGGAAATGGGTAATAAAGGGATTATCTATCTTTTAAAACAATAACAATTCTGGTGTAGACTGTCCCTTTAATATAACAGTGTTGGTTATGCAAAACTGGGAAATGGGTAATAAAGGGATTATCTATCTTTTAAAACAATAAAAATTCTGGTGTAGAATGTCCCTTTAATACGAAGTAATATAACTTAATTCTGAAAAAAACATTGGGGAAGGAGTGCCTCAGTAATCCCCTTTGAGAAAAATGGGGCATTTGCATTCTACTGACTCAACAGAAAATAGGATGTTACTCAGATTACAGTATGTTTTGAGCACAATTGTTCAAGATGATAACTAGAGAACAGTATAAACAGGCAATCTAGCAATTAGACTAATTTTTTGAAAGTTAGTGTCAAATTCTTATTAACCCCTTAACCCTTTGGCTGCTAAGCCATGTCCCACCTGGGTGCTAAGCTGGTTTTTAATTTTTTTAAATATATATTTTTTTTTACTTTCTTCATTTTTTTTTTACCAACGGTGGGTCTTGGGTGTCTGTAGCTGCTTAGATGCCTGAGATACAGGCTTCTTCTAGGCAGCATGCCCCCTTCTCCCTATACTTGTCATTGTTAATTTTAAATAAAAGTTGACGTCACCGCGCAAAACATCAAGATCTAGATCGCCCTCAAGGTGGGTGAGTGCTAGCAACGACTCTTAACAGTCGTCAGCACCTGACTGGGACAATTTGCGACGGCTCAGTGCCGTCTTTAGCACACAAGGGGTTAAGGACAAGGCCATTTTTCAATTTCTTACCCTTAAGGACCAGGGCTATTTTTACATTTCTGCGGTGTTTGTGTTTAGCTGTAATTTTCCTCTTATTCATTTACTGTACCCACACATATAATATATCGTTTTTCTCGTCATTAAATTGAGTTTTTAAAAATACCATTATTTTCATCATATCTTATAATTTACTATAAAAAATAAATTATAAAATATGACGAAAATTTTTTTTTTTTTAAAAACACACTTTTTCTAACTTTGACCCCCCAAAATCTGTTACACATTTACAACCACCAAAAAACAACCATGCTAAATAGTTCTAAATTTTGTCCTGAGTTTAGAAATACCCAATGTTTACATGTTCTTTGCAAATTATAGGGCAATAAATACAAGTAGCACTTTGCTATTTCCAAACCATTTCCCCCCCCACCCCCCGTTCCAGAGCTCTGCACTCACTATTCCAGTGGTAGTGAGTTTGCCCGGGGTGCATCAAAGCTTAGCATACATGGTAGAAAAGGACGCACTCGCCGGGTCTTGCAAAATATTGTATTTTAATACAAATAAGTATAGTATATAGACTATACTTATTTGTATTAAAATACAATATTTTGCAAGACCCGGTGAGTGAGTCCTTTTTATATATATATATATATATATATATATATATATATATATATATATATATATATATATATATATATATATATATATATATATAAAGAAATAAGAAAGGCACTCTCCGTATGATTTAGTATAATAACTTTACTTGGATGAACGTTTTCGGGGGCACCCCCATCCTCAGACCTTACAAGACAAGTGATATAGTGAACTATTTAAATGTTTACCTGGTGACGATCCTACCAGAGTCTGTGGCGTCCTCCTAGCGCAACTGCGCATGCGCAAGAGTAAGTACAGAGGCCCTGGAGGTTCAAAAGAGTCACCAAGTCAAAAATCGTGAAAACATGTGAAAATAAAAACAACAGTGATGACAAATATTAAAAACACAGAACACAAGATCACTGAAATGGTAACTGATGGAAAATACTATGTTAATGTGATGTAAACATACATGTATTAGTAAATGTATCAGGTAGACATAGATGTTAAAATGCGGTGTATAGCGGTATCGTCAGAGTAGTTATATGCAGAGGAGGTAGTGGTAGCAATGGGCACTACTACAGGCTCCAAACCCATGACCACCCGGTCAAAAAACGCCTATGGGGGAGGCCACACCCCAGGAGAAGTGGTCACAAACGTAAGGGGAACTTCCAGGGGGAGACCACCACGGCGATGGCGCCGGGGCTGGAACTGAGTAACATAATCAACCTCAGCTCTCACCAGTTAACAACCACTGAGAGTGAGATATTGGAGAAAGGCCTGAGTTTTGTACCCACGGCTAAATTGGATAGATTTGATGTACATGTAGACCTATACAAGTTTAATAGGAAACTTCGCCTTAAAGAACATTTTGGGCAGACTGATTACCAGATGGAGAAATTCAGAAAACAGAGTAAATTTGATCCAAAATCCTCAAATGCAAGTATCAGTACGTATACACGTATGATAAAAGAAAACTTTGAAGGTTCATTGGATATGGAACACCCTACAAGAAATAACTTTTCAAGGACAGAATGGAAGGCCCTGAAGGGGTTAAAGGAAAATCATAAGTTGGTGATCCGTAATGCGGACAAGGGGGGTGCATTGGTCCTACAGGACTACCAGGACTATAGGGATGAAATAATATCCCAGTTGGATGACAAGAAGACATACCGTACACTAACACAGGATCCCACCTCTGATTTCAAAAAAACCATTGATAAATATCTTGATACACTATATTCAACGAATATTGTATCTAAAGCTACATATGAATTTCTGATAGTTGATTTTCCGATAACTCCAATCATCTATACCTTACCCAAGGTCCACAAGGACCCGGTGAGGCCCCCAGGACGTCCAATTGTATCGGCAAGGGGATCGATACTTCAAACACTTGCTATATATGTGGATGATATCTTGCAACCATTTGTCAGGCAGATGGGTTCTTTCCTTCTGGATTCTATAGGAGATTATTTTGAAATTACTACAAGATATTGAAGGATTAACCGATGATGATGTGCTGGTTACCCTGGATGTAACCAGCCTTTATACAGTCATCCCGCATGAAGACGGTATGGCGGCGATCAAATCCACTCTCCTTAATTCTCCTTAAGTTGGTCCACCTGTTGATGTGGTACTACAACTATTAGAGTATTGTCTCAAGATGAACTATTTCAAGTTCAAAGCAAAATTCTATTTACAGATTTCGGGCACGGCGATGGGGTCCAATGTGGCCCCATCCTATGCCAATCTGTATATGGCGGAGTTTGAGACCCTGGGCACTACGCTATTCAAGGATCCACGGGTATTATGTTTCCGTAGGTATATAGACGATCTATTCTTGATCTGGAGAGGGGAACAACAAGATCTAATGTCTTGGTTCAATGAATTGAACCAGTCTAACAACAACCTCAAGTTCAAGATTACCCACAACAAACAGTTGATTTCCTGGATTTAAGGATATACAGATCTGGTGATGGACTGAAGACCCCACTATACCAAAAACCCACGGATAGGAATTCGATCCTCCAAGGAACAAGTTGTCACCCACCATTTTTGAAAAACAGAATTTATGCTTACCTGATAAATTACTTTCTCCAACAGTGTGTCCGGTCCACGGCGTCATCCTTACTTGTGGGAATATCTCTTCCCCAACAGGAAATGGCAAAGAGTCCCAGCAAAGCTGGCCATATAGTCCCTCCTAGGCTCCGCCCACCCCAGTCATTCGACCGACGGACAGGAGGAAAAAATAGGAGAAACCATAGGGTGCCGTGGTGACTGTAGTTAGAGAAAATAATTCATCAAACCTGATTAAAAAACCAGGGCGGGCCGTGGACCGGACACACCGTTGGAGAAAGTAATTTATCAGATAAGCATAAATTCTGTTTTCTCCAACATTGGTGTGTCCGGTCCACGGCGTCATCCTTACTTGTGGGAACCAATACCAAAGCTTTAGGACACGGATGAAGGGAGGGAGCAAATCAGGTTACCTAAACAAAAGGCACCACGGCTTGCAAAACCTTTCTCCCAAAAATAGCCTCCGAAGAAGCAAAAGTATCAAATTTGTAAAATTTGGCAAAAGTGTACTGTGAAGACCAAGTCGCTGCCTTACATATCTGATCAACAGAAGCCTCGTTCTTGAAGGCCCATGTGGAAGCCACAGCCCTAGTAGAGTGAGCTGTGATTCTTTCAGGAGGCTGCCGTCCGGTCTCGTAAGCCAATCGGATGATGCTTTTAAGCCAAAAGGAAAGAGAGGTAGAAGTCGCTTTTTGACCTCTCCTTTTACCAGAATAGACAACAAACAGAGAAGATGTTTGTCTGAACTCTTTTGTAGCTTCTAAATAGAATTTTAGAGCACGGACTACATCTAAATTGTGTAGCAAACGTTCCTTCTTTGAAACTGGATTCGGACACAAAGAAGGTACAAATATCTCCTGGTTAATATTTTTGTTGGAAACAACCTTTGGAAGAAGACCAGGCTTAGTACGCAAAACAACCTTATCTGAATGGAACACCAGATAGGGCAGAGTACACTGCAGAGCAGATAGCTCAGAAACTCTTCTAGCAGAAGAAATAGCAACCAAAAACAAAACTTTCCAAGATAACAACTTAATATCTATGGAATGTAAAGGTTCAAATGAAACCCCTTGGAGAACTGAAAGAACTAGATTTAGACTCCAGGGAGGAGTCAAAGGTCTGTAAACAGGCTTGATCCTAACCAGAGCCTGAACAAATGCTTGAACATCTGGCACAGCTGCCAGTCGTTTGTGTAGTAAGACAGATAAAGCAGAAATCTGTCCCTTTAGAGAACTCGCTGATAATCCTTTATCCAAACCTTCTTGTAGAAAGGAAAGGATCTTAGGAATTTTGATCTTATTCCATGGGAATCCCTTGGATTCACACCAGCAGACATATCTTTTCCATATTTTATGATAAATTTTTCTAGTTACCGGTTTTCTGGCTTGAACCAGAGTATCTATCACAGAATCTGAAAACCCACGCTTTGATAGAATCAAGCGTTCAATTTCCAAGCCGTCAGCTGGAGGGAGACCAGATTTGGATGTTCGAATGGACCCTGTACAAGAAGGTCCTGTCTCAAAGGTAGCTTCCATGGTGGAACCGATGACATATTCACCAGGTCTGCATACCAAGTCCTGCGTGGCCACGCAGGAGCTATCAAGATCACAGAGGCCCTCTCCTGCTTGATCCTGGCTACCAGCCTGGGAATGAGAGGAAACGGTGGAAACACATAAGCTAGGTTGAAGGTCCAAGGCGCTACTAGTGCATCTACTAGAGTCGCCTTGGGATCCCTGGATCTGGACCCGTAGCAAGGAACCTTGAAGTTCTGACGAGACGCCATCAGATCCATGTCTGGAATGCCCCATAATTGAGTTAATTGGGCAAAGATCTCCGGGTGAAGTTCCCACTCCCCCGGATGGAATGTCTGACGACTCAGATAATCCGCCTCCCAGTTTTCCACTCCTGGGATGTGGATCGCAGGTAGGTGGCAGGAGTGATCCTCTGCCCATTCTATTATTTTGGTCACTTCTCTCATCGCCAGGGAACTCCTTGTTCCCCCCTGATGATTGATATAAGCAACAGTCATGTTGTCTGATTGGAATCTTATGAATCTGGCCTTTGCTAGTTGAGGCCAAGCCCTGAGAGCATTGAATATCGCTCTTAGTTCCAGAATATTTATCGGGAGGAGAGACTCTTCCCGAGACCAAAGTCCCTGAGCTTTCAGGGATTCCCAGACCGCGCCCCAGCCCACTAGACTGGCGTCGGTCGTGACGATGACCCACTCTGGTCTGCGGAAGCTCATTCCCTGGGACAGGTGGTCCAGGGTTAGCCACCAACTGAGTGAGTCTCTGGTCTTCTGATCTACTTGAATCACTGGAGACAAGTCTGTATAGTCCCCATTCCACTGTTTCAGCATGCACAGTTGTAATTGTCTTAGATGAATTCGCGCAAAAGGAACTATGTCCATTGCTGCAACCATCAACCCTACTACTTCCATGCACTGAGCTACGGAAGGACGAGGAATAGAATGAAGAACTTGACAAGCGTTTAGAAGTTTTGACTTTCTGACTTCTGTCAGGAAAATCCTCATTTCTAAAGAATCTATTATTGTTCCCAAGAAGGGAACTCTTGTCGACGGAGACAGGGAACTTTTTTCTATGTTCACCTTCCATCCGTGAGATCTGAGAAAGGCCAGAACGATGTCTGTGTGAGCCTTTGCCTTTGAAAGAGACGACGCTTGTATTAGAATGTCGTCCAAGTACGGTACTACTGCAATGCCCCTTGGTCTTAGAACCGCTAGAAGGGACCCGAGTACCTTTGTGAAAATCCTTGGAGCAGTGGCTAACCCGAATGGGAGGGCCACAAACTGGTAATGTTTGTCCAGAAAGGCGAACCTTAGGAACTGATGATGTTCTTTGTGGATAGGAATATGAAGATACGCATCCTTTAGATCCACGGTAGTCATAAATTGACCTTCCTGGATTGTAGGTAGAATCGTTAGAATGGTTTCCATTTTAAACGATGGTACCCTGAGAAATTTGTTTAGGATCTTTAAATCCAGAATTGGTCTGAAGGTTCCCTTTTTTTTGGGAACTACGAACAGATTTGAGTAAAATCCCATTCCTTGTTCCGTCATTGGAACTGGGTGTATCACTCCCATCTTTAGCAGGTCTTCTACACAATGTAAGAACGCCTGTCTCTTTATTTGGTTTGAGGATAAGTGAGACATGTGGAACCTTCCCCTTGGGGGTAGTTCCTTGAATTCCAGAAGATAACCCTGAGAAACTATTTCTAGCGTCCAGGGATCCTGAACATCTCTTGCCCAAGCCTGAGCAAAGAGAGAGAGTCTGCCCCCCACTAGATCTGGTCCCGGATCGGGGGCTACTCCTTCATGCTGTTTTGTTAGCAGTAGCAGGCTTCTTGGTCTGCTTACCCTTGTTCCAGCCTTGCATCGGTTTCCAGGCTGGTTTGGACTGTGAGGCATTACCCTCTTGCTTAGAGGATGCAGAATTAGAGGCCGGTCCGTTCCTGAAATTACGAAAGGAACGAAAATTAGACTTATTCTTGGCCTTGAAAGGCCTATCTTGTGGGAGGGCGTGGCCCTTTCCCCCAGTGATGTCTGAGATAATCTCTTTCAATTCTGGTCCAAAGAGTTTTACCCTTGAAGGGGATGTTAAGCAATTTTGTCTTGGATGATACATCCGCTGACCAAGACTTTAGCCAAAGCGCTCTGCGCGCCACAATTGCAAACCCTGAATTTTTCGCCGCTAATCTAGCTAATTGCAAAGCGGCATCTAAAATAAAAGAATTAGCCAACTTAAGTGCGTGAACTCTGTCCATAACCTCCTCATATGGACTCTCTACTGAGCGACTTTTCTAGTTCCTCGAACCAGAACCACGCTGCTGTAGTGACAGGAACAATGCACGAAATGGGTTGCAGAAGGTAACCTTGCTGCACAAAAATCTTTTTAAGCAAACCCTCCAATTTTTTATCCATAGGATCTTTGAAAGCACAATTATCCTCGATAGGAATAGTAGTGCGCTTGTTTAGAGTAGAAACTGCCCCCTCGACCTTAGGGACTGTCTGCCATAAGTCCTTTCTGGGGTCGACCATAGGAAATAATTTCTTAAATATAGGAGGGGGGACAAAAGGTATGCCGGGCTTCTCCCACTCCTTATTCACTATGTCCGCCACCCGCTTGGGTATAGGAAAAGCGTCGGGGTGCACCGGAACCTCTAGGAACTTGTCCATCTTGCATAATTTTTCTGGAATGACCAGGTTGTCACAATCATCCAGAGTAGATAACACCTCCTTAAGCAGTGCGCGGAGATGCTCTAATTTAAATTAAAATGTCACATCAGGTTCAGCCTGTTGAGAAATTTTTCCTGAATCTGAAATTTCCCCATCTGACAAAACCTCCCTCATGGCCCCTTCAGATTGGTGTGAGGGTATGACAGAGCAATTATCATCAGCGTCCTCCTGCTCTTCAGTGTTTAAAACAGAGCAATCGCGCTTTCTCTGATATGCAGGCATTTTGGATAAAATATTTGCTATGGAGTTATCCATTACTGCCGTCAATTGCTGCATAGTAATAAGCATTGGCGCGCTAGAAGTACTAGGGGCCTCCTGCGTGGGCAAAACTGGCATAGACACAGAAGTAGATGATGTAGAACTATGTCTACTCCCTTCATCTGATGAAACATCTTGGGCAATTTTACTATCTGTGGCAGTACTGTCCTTACTTTGTTTGGACGCTATGGCACAATTATCACATAATTTTGAAGGGGGAGACACATTGACTTTCATACATATAGAACATAGCTTATCTGAAGGTACAGACATGTTAAACAGGCTTAAACTTGTCAATAAAGCACAAAAACCGTTTTAAAACAAAACCGTTACTGTCTCTTTAAATTTTAAACAGAGCACACTTTATTACTGAATATGTGAAAAAGTATGAAGGAATTGTTCAAAATTTTCACCACAGTGTCTTAAAGCATTCAAAGTATTGCACACCAATTTTCAGAGCTTTAACCCTTAAAATAACGAACCCGGTTACAGTTTTAACCCCTCTACAGTCCCAGCTACAGCCTTTGCTGCGACTCTACCAAACCCAGGGGGGGAATACGATACCAAATGAAGCCTTCTAGGAACTTTTCCAACTACTTTCAGATCCTCACACATGCATCTGTCTTGCTCTCAAAAGTAACTGCGCAGTAATGGCGCGAAAATGAGGCTCAGCCTACAACTGGGAAGGCCCTTCCTGACTGGAAAGGTGTCTAACACAGTGCCTGACGTTAAAAAACGTTCCCCAAGTTTATAAGTGTGAATAACAAGCATAAACATGTATAAAATGCCCAAATAAAGCAATCGATTTTGCCCATAAAAGTGTCTACCAGTTTTATAGCCCATATTAAGCCCTTTATTCTGTTTGAGACTAAGAAAATGGCTTACCGGTCCCCATGAGGGGAAATGACAGCCTTCCAGCATTACACAGTCTTGTTAGAAATATGGCTAGTCATACCTTAAGCAGAAAAGTCTGCTAACTGTTTCCCCCAACTGAAGTTACTTCATCTCAACAGTCCTATGTGGAAACAGCAATCGATTTTAGTTACTGTCTGCTAAAATCATCTTCCTCTCACAAACAGAAATCTTCATCTTTTTCTGTTTCAGAGTAAATAGTACATACCAGCACTATTTTAAAATAACAAACTCTTGATAGTAGAATAAAAAACTACAACTAAACACCACATACTCTTAACCATCTCCGTGGAGATGTTGCCTGTGCAACGGCAAAGAGAATGACTGGGGTGGGCGGAGCCTAGGAGGGACTATATGGCCAGCTTTGCTGGGACTCTTTGCATGACGCCGTGGACCGGACACACCAATGTTGGAGAAAAGGCTTTGGCCAAGTCACAGTTCAAGAGGGTAACACGAAACAACAGTGACCAAGAGAATAAAACATTACAACTTGAGGAGATGAGGATGAAATTTGAGCAGCAGGGTTATAATAGACAACACCTGAACGTGGCTTTTGTTGAAGCTCATACTACTTCACAGAAGGAGGCTCTAAAGAAAACGATACCTGAGGCACCACCTAGGGAACGATTGATATTGACGACCACCTTCACTCCTGATAAAGTCTCTCTACCGAACATACTACGAGAGCATTGGGATATCATTTCAACTGACAAAAGACTGCCTTGCGAGTCTATGGACTTACCGATTGTTGCGACCCGATAACAGACTGAGCTACAAGTCTAAAACATGGTTAGACACCACCAAAAATGGGTGCTTTCGATGTAGTGGATGCACCACATGCAGTGGGATGACCCAGAGTAAATTTTTCACACATCCGTGGACCAACAGAAAATTTACAATTAGACACAGAGTCACATGCACTACAAACTACATCATATACATGATCCACTGTCCATGTGTCAAGTTCTATGTCGGCAAGACACAGGATGATGCCCGCACCAGAATGGCCAACCATAGGTCGGCCATTAGGGCAGCATTGGAGAATGGTAAATCTGACCAACCGGTAGCCAGACACTTTCTGCAGGTGAGACACAAAAATACTGATCTACGCTTCATTATCATTGATCATGTCCCACCCCTTGCGAGGGGTGGTGACAGAGGTAGGGTGCTTTTGCAGAGGGAAAGTCGATGGATTTTCACACTTGACACTCTGGTCCCTAAGGGGCTTAATGTCCATTTTGACATGCAATGCTTTTTGTTAAGTATGTAATATTGGAGAATATTTGAATTTCCTAAATCTAAGTATCTAAATGTAGGATCGATTATGTAACATCTGGTAGAGATATATGCATAGGTGCTTTAATACATGGTAACATAGATTTATGAATTTGACAACTTACTAGACTATACTGTGAGATGGGTACCCTTGTTTGTTTCAGGTATGAAGTTTTGTACCTTTGACTTAGTGGGGATACCAACATATGGGATTATCCAGGATTGGATATGATATGACTATTGAGTGTGCTGATTGTTGTTTAATAGTTGTTTGGTTTAGTGATATTAGTATAAGTTGGTGTGGTGATCAATACCTGTTGGTATGCTTTGGACTGATGGCATGACATAGCATATGGCGAGATAGTATGCAATAGTGGGAGGAACTTGTGTATTTCTCCTATTTTGAATGTCTAAAAATGATTTTCCTTTTTTTTGGGGCCTTGGTGTCTGCACACTAATCATTTGGTACCTCTTTTGTTTGGGATATGATGTACTACACTTTATGGTATCTGCATGATGATTGAAGATTTGAGGATTTTGGAGTGCCGAGGGGATTGCAGGTAATGCTGTATGGCCAGTGTTGTAGAGTTTAGGCTGATTAATATGTGATCATTATATTAATATTTACCTATTGGTTTCAGAGAGTCTCAGTTAATTTCCCAGTATATATGTGGTATAAGATGGCTGGACAACATGTGGCTAACAGTGTGATTCTTCTAGTATGGTTCCTATAGAGTATTGCTTATGGTTACTGAATGGCTAGTTTTCGCAATAGTGGCAAGAGTGATTTGTGCGCTGAGTTTTGTCGCTTTAGAACAACCTGTTTTAGTTAAGAATAAACGATAATAGTGTGACTCTACTAGCATTGTATATGGTTACCTAGCAACAGTCGCCGTAACAGCGGTATAAGTTATTTGCTGGATGCATTGGTGTTTAACACTCTAGCTACATATTATGAGCTTTTGCTGTCCCTATAAAGAGTGTCATGTGAAATCTTGACACCTCCTCTGCATATAACTACTCTGACGATACCGCTATACACCGCATTTTAACATCTATGTCTACCTGATACATTTACTAATACATGTATGTTTACATCACATTAACATAGTATTTTCCATCAGTTACCATTTCAGTGATCTTGTGTTCTGTGTTTTTAATATTTATGTCATCACTGTTGTTTTTATTTTCACATGTTTTCACGATTTTTGACTTGGTGACTCTTTTGAACCTCCAGGGCCTCTGTACTTACTCTTGCGCATGCGCAGTTGCGCTAGGAGGACGCCACAGACTCTGGTAGGATCGTCACCAGGTAAACATTTAAATAGTTCACTATATCACTTGTCTTGTAAGGTCTGAGGACGGGGGTGACCCCGAAAACGTTCATCCAAGTAAAGTTATTATACTAAATCATACGGAGAGTGCCTTTCTTATTTCTTTTTATATCAATGGTTTAAAGTGCACCCCGGAAGCTGGACTAAAGCAGTGAGTGTGGGATCCTGTTTGATATTGATATATATAGATATATATAGATATATATAGATATATATAGATATATATAGATATATATTAGTAGACAACCCAAAGTATTGATCTAGGCCCATTTTGGTATATTTCATTCCACCATTTCACCGCCAAATGCGATCAAATAAAAAAAATTGCTAACTTTTTCACTAACTAGGTTTCTCACTGAAATTATTTACAAATAGCTTGTACAATTATAGCACAAATGGTTGTAAATGCTTCTCTGGGGTCCCCTTTCTTCAGAAATAGCGGTTATATATGGCTTTGGCGTTGCTTTTAGGTAATTAGAAGGCCTCTAAATGTCGCTGCGCACCACACTTTTATTATGCCCAGCAGTGAAGGGCTTAATTAGGAAGCTTGTAGGGTTCATTTTAGCTTTAGCGTAGAGATCAGTCTCCCACCAGAAAGTCTGCCAGTACTAAAATAATAGCTTTTTTTTTTTTTAAAACCATTTTTCTAAAATAAATAGTTTCTGCAGTGAAGGTTCCCCCTAACCTCCACGATCCCCCCCCCCCCCCAAACAGCTTTCTTAACCTCCCCCCTCTTCCTATTTGTGGCAATTTTAGGTACTGCCTGCCAGTACCCAATTTCTTAACAAATTTGCTTTTTTATTTATTTATTTCCATTTTACCGTAGTGTAGCTGCCCCCCCTCAATAGCTTACCCCCTCCCCCTTAAGAAACAGAAGCATCTCTGCATGTTCAGCTAGAAGTCTTTCTTTTATCAGTAAGGAATTGTGACGCTAAGTTGAACAGTCTTTCACTTTTCACACTACTGTATGGGGCAGAAATATATTTTTGGGCCATTTTAGCCAGAACTGCAAATCTCAGTTTTTTTTAACTGCTAAGTACTTCAGGGGTTTGTCTGAATGAGGTACAGGTAGGCTTCCAGCTGTATAGTAGCAGCTTTTGGAGCACTGCTCGCAAACATACAATAAACACAAACAGCAATTTGTAATGGCAGAATAGAAGTGAACAATTTTTAGTTAAGTATTCACACCAGCTTAAAATTAAATGGGAACATGCAGTTTGAAAAACGCCACAAGATGGCGTATGGGTAGGAAGTGGAGGTATCGGTTTAAGTATCGGTGCGTTTGCATGAGTCACGGCTAGCTGTGCATTGGCTAACTCGTCGTAAATTATGACTAGGGCGAGGACTTTGACAAGACAAAGAGAATTTTAGTTTTAAACTTGATGTAACAGAAAGGCTGAGTTAGAACTTCCCTGGGACCCCAAGAAGCTAAGATCTGAAAGAAGTTCTCCATATATCTCAAGAATTTGGTAATAATCTTAGATAGTGTAATCTTTTTATGTCCCAATTATTTTTCAAAGAATTGTAACTTTGTACCTGTATGTTAATTTGGAAAGTTTTTATAATTTGGCACTGTGTAACCTGTATTGATATTTTTGTTATTAAACACAAAAAAATCTCATTCTTTCCTTGGGCTTTAATATCTGAATTCACACTATGTTGAGACAAGATTAAAAGACACGTTACCTAATTGTTAAATTATGTGAGTTATTGGGGTTCCAAAACACTCCATCTTATTTAGAAGTTTTGGTGGTGGCAGAAATTGTTAGAGCGGTGTGGACAGGATTTGGGGTTTATTGTGGTGTCCCTTTTTAAGGTCCTTTTGTAGAGCTACAAGGTTAAGGGAACCAGAGCTGTGTGCTATTAACCTCTTCATGCCCACACCTCTCTATTGTGAAGTTGAAAAGGTTTAATTTGTCACATGCACAAACCGTGTAATGCCCTTATTTTAATATTTATGGTACTAGACTATAGAGAACATTACATTTTTTATGTTGTACTGTTTTTCTTTGTATACTTATTTACCGTTTGTATGCCTGACTTAATCATCTCAATAAAAAAATAAAAAAAAATAAAAAAATGGTATATGTACTCTAGGGTACACACCTCATCAGACTTCACCAACACATTTCTACATACTTCAGTAGTCCGAGGCCTTACACCCACCAGTACATACATGGGGCACGATCAAATATACGGCGCAGGTTTCGGCGCAAGCGTGGAAACCTGCGCCGCTTGTAATTTCACCTCGCACATCGGGGTATTACATATATGGCTCCGGCATAAACTAGTGATGTCCAGAAATAAGCGTAAATTCTAATTTCTGGAGTCGCCAGTGACTTACGGCACTTTAGAAACTGCCGGTGCCTAAGAAAAGTAAAGATGATTTTAAATCTCCCGTAACAGTCTAACACACCTCCCAATCTGCCGCCGCCACTATAATAAAGTTATTAACTCCTAAACCTAAGTCTAAACCTAACACCCCCCTAACTTAACTATTATTTAAATAAATCTAAATAAATGTACTATTATTAACTCAATTATTCCTATTTAAAACTAAATACTTACCTATGAAAAAAAAACGAGAAAGCTACAATATAATTAATAATTACATTGTAGCTATTTTAGGATTTATTTTTATTTTACAGGCAAGTTTGTATTTATTTTAAAAATCACACAACAGAGAAATTTTAGGACATATATTAATATCCTAAAAAAGCAAGGGAATATACAAGGCACACGAAAGGTACTTTTGGGATAATTAAAAATTGATTTTTTTTTTCAAAACACATTCAAGGGATTCATCTGTCTGTGCTTAACTGCACAAGTTAAAGTGAAAACTTAAAACTTTAAAACAATAGGTATACAAGAGACCTTAGGACCTATCCTTATCCCTACGCATACGTATGCAAATCTAAAGGTATCCCTAGTATATAATATATCATACACAAAAGAAAAAATACATATGAAAGAATATACACAAATAGGACAAAGGAAAATTATACGGATACTGCCTTGCGTACAAATATACAATAAATCTCCATAAGCCCCAGTGTCCGTGACCAGACAGATGATACTTTCTTTGAGTATTAGAAAATATGATTAATAGTCACTGAACAAGTCACCGGTAAGAAAATGGATTGGACCGCAGCAATTCCTGCTGCACACTACGTCATTCAGGTATGTAACCTCTTATGCAAAAGCAACAAGTAACAGCACTTATCTTTGATCTTTTGTTGCGATGTTTCAACCAGCCTGTATGCTGCCACAATCAGCGATTCCTCGGCGTGTGACGTATCCCTAAGTGGGAGTGGCAAACCGTCACCAAAGGCTGTGAGTGGCTCCTAGCCAAAAGACCAGTTCCTATAGGTCAGAGAAAGGCCAGCTGGATCGGCAAGCAACTGCAACACAATACAGACTTTTGCAAAAGTAACAGTAAAAAACAGAATTTATGCTTACCTGATAAATTACTTTCTCTTGCGGTGTATCCAGTCCACGGATTCATCCTTTACTTGTGGGATATTCTCATTCCCTACAGGAAGTGGCAAAGAGAGCACACAGCAAAGCTGTCCATATAGCTCCCCCTCTAGCTCCACCCCCCAGTCATTCGACCAAAGGTTAGGAAGAAAAAGGAGAAACCATAGGGTGCAGTGGTGACTGTAGTTTAAACAAAAAAAATTTTACCTGACGTAAGCATAAATTCTGTTTTCTCTTGCAAGGTGTATCCAGTCCACGGATTCATCCTTTACTTGTGGGATACCAATACCAAAGCTTTACGACACGGATGAAGGGAGGGAACAAGACAGGTACCTTAAACGGAAGGCACCACTGCTTGCAAAACCTTTCTCCCAAAAATAGCCTCCGAAGAAGCAAAAGTATCGAATTTGTAAAATTTGGCAAAAGTATGCAGTGAAGACCAAGTCGCTGCCTTACAAATCTGTTCAACCGAAGCCTCATTTTTGAAAGCCCATGTGGAAGCCACTGCTCTGGTAGAATGAGCAGTAATTCTTTCAGGAGGCTGCTGGCAAGCAGTCTCATAGGCCAAACGGATGATGCTTTTCAGCCAAAAGGAAAGAGGTGTAGCGGTCGCTTTCTGACCTCTCCTCTTACCAGAATAGATAAAAAACAAAGAAGATGTTTGTCTGAAATCCTTAGTTGCTTGTAAATAGAACTTTAAAGCACGAACCACATCAAGATTGTGTAATAGACGTTCCTTCTTCGAAGATGGATTAGGACACAGAGAAGGAACAACAATTTCCTGGTTAATATTCTTGTTAGAAACAACTTTAGGAAGAAAACCAGGCTTGGTACGCAAAACTATCTTATCTGCGTGGAACACCAGGTAAGGTGAATCACACTGTAAGGCAGATAATTCTGAAACTCTTCTAGCAGAAGAGATAGCTATAAAAAACAAAACTTTCCAAGATAACAACTTAATGTCTATGGAATGTAAAGGTTCAAACGGAACCCCTTGAAGAACTGAAAGAACTAGATTCAAACTCCATGGCGGAGCCACAGGTTTATAGACAGGCTTGATTCTGACTAAAGCCTGAACAAACGCTTGAACATCTGGTACCTCTGCCAGACGCTTGTGTAATAGAATAGACAAAGCAGATATTTGTCCTTTTAAGGAACTAGCTGACAATCCTTTCTCCAATCCTTCTTGGAGAAAACAAAATTTATGCTTACCTGATAAATTCCTTTCTCCTGTAGTGTGGTCAGTCCACGGGTCATCATTACTTCTGGGATATTAACTCCTCCCCAACAGGAAGTGCAAGAGGATTCACCCAGCAGAGCTGCTATATAGCTCCTCCCCTCTACGTCACCTCCAGTCATTCGACCAAGGACCAACGAGAAAGGAGAAGCCAAAGGGTGTAGTGGTGACTGGAGTATAATTCAAAAATTTTTTACCTGCCATAAAAAACAGGGCGGGCCGTGGACTGACCACACTACAGGAGAAAGGAATTTATCAGGTAAGCATAAATTTTGTTTTCTCCTGTTAAGTGTGGTCAGTCCACGGCTCATCATTACTTCTGGGATACCAATACCAAAGCTAAAGTACACGGATGACGGGAGGGACAGGCAGGCTCTTTATACGGAAGGAACCACTGCCTGAAGAACCTTTCTCCCAAAAAAGCCTCCGAAGAAGCAAAAGTGTCAAATTTGTAAAATTTGGAAAAAGTATGAAGAGAAGACCAAGTTGCAGCCTTGCAAATCTGTTCAACAGAAGCCTCATTCTTAAAGGTCCAAGTGGAAGCCACAGCTCTAGTAGAATGTGCTGTAATTCTTTCAGGAGGCTGCTGTCCAGCAGTCTCATAGGCTAACCGAATTATGCTACGAAGCCAAAAAGAGAGAGAGGTAGCCGAAGCTTTTTGACCTCTCCTCTGACCAGAATAAACGACAAACAGGGAAGACGTTTGTCGAAAATCCTTAGTTGCCTGTAGATAAAATTTCAGGGCACGGACTACATCTAGATTGTGTAGCAGACGTTCCTTCTTCGAAGAAGGATTAGGACACAAAGATGGAACCACAATCTCTTGATTGATATTCCTGTTAGTGACCACCTTAGGTAGGAACCCAGGTTTAGTACGCAGAACTACCTTGTCTGAATGAAAAATCAGATAAGGAGAATCACAATGTAAAGCGGATAACTCAGAGACTCTTCGAGCCGAGGAAATCGCCATTAAAAATAGAACTTTCCAAGATAACAGCTTGATATCAATGGAATGAAGGGGTTCAAACGGAACACCCTGTAAAACATTAAGAACTAAGTTCAAACTCCATGGTGGAGCAACAGTTTTAAACACAGGCTTGATCCTAGCTAAAGCCTGACAAAAAGCTTGAAGGTCCGGAACTTCTGACAGACGTTTGTGTAAAAGAATGGACAGAGCTGAAATCTGTCCCTTTAAGGAACTAGCGGATAAACCCTTTTCTAAACCTTTTTGTAGAAAAGACAATATCCTCGGAATCCTAACCTTACTCCATGAGTAACTCTTGGATTCGCACCAATATAAGTATTTGCGCCATATCTTATGGTAAATCTTTCTGGTAACAGGCTTCCTAGCCTGTATTAAGGTATCAATAACTGACTCAGAAAAAACACGTTTTGATAAAATCAAGCGTTCAATTTCCAAGCAGTCAGCTTCAGAGAAATTAGATTTTGATGTTTGAAGGGACCCTGGATCAGAAGGTCCTGTTTCAGAGGTAGAGACCAAGGTGGACAGGATGACATGTCCACTAGATCTGCATACCAAGTCCTGCGTGGCCATGCAGGCGCTATTAGAATCACTGATGCTCTCTCCTGTTTGATTCTGGCAATCAATCGAGGAAGCATCGGGAAGGGTGGAAACACATAAGCCATCCCGAAGGTCCAAGGTGCTGTCAAAGCATCTATCAGAACCGCTCCCGGATCCCTGGATCTGGACCCGTAACGAGGAAGCTTGGCATTCTGTCGAGACGCCATGAGATCTATCTCTGGTTTGCCCCAACGTCGAAGTATTTGGGCAAAGACCTCCGGATGAAGTTCCCACTCCCCCGGATGAAAAGTCTGACGACTTAAGAAATCCGCCTCCCAGTTCTCCACTCCCGGGATGTGGATTGCTGACAGGTGGCAAGAGTGAGACTCTGCCCAGCGAATTATCTTTGATACTTCCATCATTGCTAGGGAGCTTCTTGTCCCTCCCTGATGGTTGATGTAAGCTACAGTCGTGATGTTGTCCGACTGAAACCTGATGAACCCCCGAGTTGTTAACTGGGGCCAAGCCAGAAGGGCATTGAGAACTGCTCTCAATTCCAGAATGTTTATTGGTAGGAGACTCTCCTCCTGATTCCATTGTCCCTGAGCCTTCAGAGAATTCCAGACAGCGCCCCAACCTAGTAGGCTGGCGTCTGTTGTTACAATTGTCCAGTCCGGCCTGCTGAATGGCATCCCCCTGGACAGATGTGGCCGAGAAAGCCACCATAGAAGAGAATTTCTGGTCTCTTGATCCAGATTCAGAGTAGGGGACAAGTCTGAGTAATCCCCATTCCACTGACTTAGCATGCACAATTGCAGCGGTCTGAGATGTAGGCGTGCAAAGGGTACTATGTCCATTGCCGCTACCATTAAGCCGATCACCTCCATGCATTGAGCTACTGACGGGTGTTGAATGGAATGAAGGACACAGCATGCATTTTGAAGCTTTGTTAACCTGTCTTCTGTCAGGTAAATCTTCATTTCTACAGAATCTATAAGAGTCCCCAAGAAGGGAACTCTTGTGAGTGGAAAGAGAGAACTCTTCTTTTCGTTCACCTTCCATCCATGCGACCTTAGAAATGCCAGTACTAACTCTGTATGAGACTTGGCAGTTTGAAAGCTTGAAGCTTGTATCAGAATGTCGTCTAGGTACGGAGCTACCGAAATTCCTCGCGGTCTTAGTACCGCCAGAAGAGCACCCAGAACCTTTGTGAAGATTCTTGGAGCCGTAGCCAATCCGAATGGAAGAGCTACAAACTGGTAATGCCTGTCTAGAAAGGCAAACCTTAGATACCGGTAATGATCTTTGTGAATCGGTATGTGAAGGTAAGCATCCTTTAAATCCACTGTGGTCATGTACTGACCCTTTTGGATCATGGGTAAAATTGTCCGAATAGTTTCCATTTTGAACGATGGAACTCTTAGGAATTTGTTTAGGATCTTTAAATCCAAGATTGGCCTGAAAGTTCCCTCTTTTTTGGGAACCACAAACAGATTTGAGTAAAACCCTTGTCCTTGTTCCGACCGCGGAACCGGATGGATCACTCCCATTAATAAAAGATCTTGTACGCAGCGTAGAAACGCCTCTTTCTTTATGTGGTTTGTTGACAACCTTGACAGATGAAATCTCCCTCTTGGGGGAGAGGATTTGAAGTCCAGAAGGTATCCCTGAGATATGATCTCTAACGCCCAGGGATCCTGGACATCTCTTGCCCAAGCCTGGGCGAAGAGAGAAAGTCTGCCCCCCACTAGATCCGTTCCCGGATCGGGGGCCCCCACAGTCCTCTCACACATCCTATCTATTCGTTGGGTGCAAGAGAATGACTGGGGGTGACGTAGAGGGGAGGAGCTATATAGCAGCTCTGCTGGGTGAATCCTCTTGCACTTCCTGTTGGGGAGGAGTTAATATCCCAGAAGTAATGATGACCCGTGGACTGACCACACTTAACAGGAGAAAAGACAATATCCTGGAAATCCTAATCTTACTCCATGAGTAACCCTTGGATTCACACCAACAAAGATATTTCCGCCATATCTTATGGTAGATTTTCCTGGTGACAGGCTTTCTAGCCTGAATCAGAGTATCTATAACTGACTCAGAGAAACCACGCGTTCAATCTCCAAGCAGTCAGACGTAGAGAAACTAAATTTGGATGCTTGAACGGACCCTGTATCAGAAGATCCTGCCTCATTGGCAATGTCCATGGTGGGACAGATGACATGTCTACTAGGTCTGCATACCAAGTCCTGCGTGGCCACGCAGGCGCTATCGGAATCACCGAAGCCTTCTCCTGCTTGATTCTGGCAACCAGACGCGGGAGGAAACGGTGGAAAAACATAAGCCAGATTGAAGGACCAAGGCGCTGCTAGAGCATCTATCAATACCGCCTTGGGATCCCGGGACCTGGACCCGTAGAGAGGAAGTTTGGTGTTCTGACGGGACACCATCAGATCCAACTCTGGAGTGCACCAAAGCTGAGTCAGCTGGGCAAATGCCTCCGGGTGGAGTTCCCACTCCCCCGGGTGAAAAGTCTGACGACTTAGAAAATCCGCCTCCCAGTTGTCTACTCCTGGGATGTGAATTGCTGAGAGATGGCAGGAGTGATCCTCCGCCCACCTGATTATTTTGGTTACTTCCGTCACTGCTAGGGAACTCTTTGTTCCCCCCTGATGATTGACGTAAGCTACAGTCGTGATGTTGTCCGACTGAAATATGATGAATTTGGCCGCAGCTAGTTGAGGCCATGCCTGAAGAGCGTTGAATATCGCCCTCAGTTCCAGAATGTTTATCGGGAGAAGAGTTTCTTCCCGAGACCATAAGCCCTGAGCTTTCAGGGAGTCCCAGACAGCCCCCCAGCCTAACAGACTGGCGTCGGTCGTTACAATGATCCACTCTGGCCTGCGGAAACATATTCCCTGAGACAGGTGATCCTGAGACAACCACCAGAGAAGAGAATCTCTGGTCTCCTGGTCCAACTAAATTTGAGGAGACAAATCTGCATAATCCCCATTCCACTGTTTGAGCATGCATAGTTGCAGTGGTCTGAGGTGTTTCCGAGCAAAAGGGACTATGTCCATTGCCGCTACCATTAGTCCGATTGTCTCCATGCACTGAGCTACAGATGGACGAGGAATGGAATGAAGAGCTCGGCAAGTAGTTAACAGTTTTAACTTTCTGACCTCCGTCAGAAATATTTTCATTTCTACCGAGTCTATCAGAGTTCCTAGAAATGGAACTCTTGTGAGGGGGGAGAGAGAGAACTCTTTTTTACGTTCACCTTCCACCCGTGAGACCTCAGAAAGGCCAATACTATCTCCATGTGAGATTTGGTTCTTTGGAAAGTCAACGCCTGAATTAAGATGTCGTCTAAGTAAGGCGCCACTGCTATGCCCCGCGGTCTTAGAACCGCCAGGAGGGACCCTAGCACCTTTGTGAAAATTCTGGGAGCAGTGGCCAACCCGAAAGGAAGAGCCACAAACTGATAATGCTTGTCCAGAAAGGTGAACCTGAGAAACTGGTGATGATCTTTGTGGATAGGAATATGCAGATACGCATCCTTTAGATCCACGGTAGTCATAGATTGACCCTCCTGAATCATTCGTAAGATTGTCCGAATGGTCTCCATCTTGAATGATGGGACTCTGAGGAATTTGTTTAGAATTTTGAGATCCAGGATTGGTCTGAAAGTTCCTTCTTTTTTGGGAACCACAAACAGGTTTGAGTAAAACCCCAGTCCCTTGTTCTGCAATTGGAACTGGGTGGATCACTCCCATTGTAAGTAGGGAGTCTACACAGCGTAAAAACGCCTCTTTCTTTGTCTGATCTGTAGACAGACGAGAAATGTGGAACCTTCCCCTTGGAGGAGAGTCCTTGAATTCTAGAAGGTATCCCTGGGCTACAATCTCTAATGCCCAAGGATCGTGTACATCTCTTGCCAAGGCCTGAGCGAAGAGAGTCTGCCCCCTACTAGATCCGGTCCCGGATCGGGGGCTACCCCTTCATGCTGTCTTGGTGGCAGCTGCAGGCTTTTTGGCCTGTTTACCCTTATTCCAGCCCTGGTAAGGTTTCCAGGTTGCCTTGGGCTGTGAAGCGTTACCCTCTTGCTTTGCAACCGGAGAGGATGAAGCGGGGCCGTTCCTAAAATTGCGAAAGGAACGAAAATTAGCCTTGTTCTTTGTCTTAAAGGGCTTGTCCTGAGGGAGAGCATGGCCTTTTCCCCCGGTGATATCTGAAATCTCTTTCAATTCAGGCCCGAAGAGGGTCTTTCCTTTGAAAGGGATGTTCAAAAGCTTGGATTTAGACGACACATCGGCCGCCCAGGACTTTAGTCATAGCGCCCTGCGCGCCAAAATGGCGAAACCTGAATTTTTCGCCGCTAACTTAGCTATTTGGAAAGCGGCATCAGTGATAAAAGAATTAGCTAGCTTTAGAGCCTTAATTCTATCCATAATTTCCTCATATGAGGTCTCCGTCTGGAGCGAGTCTTCCAGCGCCTCAAACCAGAAAGCAGCTGCAGTAGTTACAGGAATAATGCAGGCAATAGGTTGGAGAAGAAAACCTTGTTGAACAAAAATTTTCTTAAGTAAACCCTCTAACTTTTTATTCATAGGGTCTTTAAAAGCACAACTGTCTTCAATTGGTATGGTTGTGCGTTTAGCAAGTGTAGAAATAGCCCCCTCCACCTTAGGGACCGTCTGCCACGAGTCCCGCACAGGGTTAGGTATGGGGAACATTTTCTTAAAAACAGGAGGGGGAGCAAAGGGAACACCTGGTCTATCCAACTCCCTAGTAACAATATCCGCAATCCTCTTAGGGACCGGAAATGTATCCGTGTAAACCGGGACCTCTAGGTACTTGTCCATTTTACACAATTTCTCTGGGATCACCAAAGGGTCGCAGTCATCCTTAGTAGCTAATACCTCCCTAAGCAAAACGCGGAGGTGTTCTAGTTTAAATTTAAAAGCCAATGTATCTGAATCTGTCTGAGGAGGAACCCTTCCTGAATCAGAGACTTCTCCCTCAGACATCAAATCCCTCGCTCCCACTTCAGAGCGTTGTGAGGGTATATCGGATACGGCTACCAAAGCGTCAGAATGCTCATAATCTGTTCTTAAAACGGAGCTATCACGCTTTGCGGGTAACACGCGCAGTTTAGATAAGAAGGCTGTAAGAGAATTATCCATGATTGCCGCTAAGTCTTGTAATGTAAAAGGGTTAGACGCACTAGAGGTACTAGGCGTTGCTTGCGCGGGCGTAACTGGTTGTGACACTTGGGGAGAGGCACACGGCCTACCCTCGTTACCTTCAGTCTGAGAATCATCTTGGGCCACATTTTTAAGTGCAACAATATGATCTTTAAAGTGTATAGACAAATCAGTACAAGTGGGACACATTCTGAGAGGGAGTTCCACAATGGCTTCTAAACACATTGAACAAGGATTTTCCTTAGTGTCAGACATGTTTAATAGACTAGTAATATATACAAGCAGGCTTGGAAATCACTTTAATCAAATAAAAAACACAATTTGCCTTTAAGAAATAAAAAGCACACAATTTTACAAAACAGTGAAAAATGCAGCAATTCTCCAGAAATTTTCACAGTATGTACCTAAAGCCTTAATAAGATTGCACCACAAGTTTCAAAACGATTAACCCCTTAATGCCCAAACCGGAGCAGCCTAAAGCCAACACCCGGTTAAAAACAGTGTATAGACAAATCAGTACAAGTGGGACACATTCTGAGAGGGAGTTCCACCATGGCTTCTAAACACATTGAACAAGGATTTTCCTTAGTGTCAGACATGTTTAATAGACTAGTAATATATACAAGCAGGCTTGGAAATCACTTTAATCAAATAAAAAACACAATTTGCCTTTAAGAAATAAAAAGCACACAATTTTACAAAACAGTGAAAAATGCAGCAATTCTCCTGAAATTTTCACAGTATGTACCTAAAGCCTTAATAAGATTGCACCACAAGTTTCAAAACTATTAACCCCTTAATGCCCAAACCGGAGCAGCCTAAAGCCAACACCCGGTTAAAAACAGTACAGCACCTTGCCACAGCCTTGCTGTGGCCCTACCTGCCCTTAGGGATCAGATTTGGGGGAATGTAGCTTCTATAAGGCCCTCAAACAGCAGCAGGACCCTCCATGTGAATCAGCATGAACTTCTCTGCAATTCTAACTGCGCATCTGAGGCGCGAAATTAGGCCCCTCCCACTCTACTCCGGAGTTGTGAGGCCAAGTAAATCACTCTTAAGTGACTAAAAACCAGCCATGTGGGTAATAACCCCAGAAAGAACCCCAAAAGGACTTTCAAAGTGTCTACAAACGATATTTTTCTTGAATAAACAATCGATTGCCCTGAATCAGTGTCAACCAGCATAATTAGCCCTGTTATGTAAGCATTCAATTCCTTACTAAGTCTGTGAACATAGCTTACCCTCCCCTCATGGGGATATAGTCAGTCTCTTCTAGCATTATCTCAGTCTTGTTTAGAAATAAATGACTGAACATACCTTATTGTAGATCACCCTGCAAACTGTTCCCCCCAACTGAAGTTTTCTGGTACTCCTCAGTCCTGTGTGGGAACAGCAGTGGATTTTAATTACAACATGCTAAAATCATTTTCCTCAGCAGAAATCTTCATCACTTTTCTGCTAGAGTAAATAGTACAAACCGGTACCATTTAAAATAAACTTTTGATTTAAGATAATAAAAACTACAATTCTAACACCACATTCACTTTACCCTCCCGTAGAGAGACCCTAGTGCTTAGAGCCGGCAAAGAGAATGACTGGGGGGTGGAGCTAGAGGGGGAGCTATATGGACAGCTTTGCTGTGTGCTCTCTTTGCCACTTCCTGTAGGGAATGAGAATATCCCACAAGTAAAGGATGAATCCGTGGACTGGATACACCTTGCAAGAGAAATACCAAGATGTAATGTCTTGTATAAGGTAGATATCCTCTCCATTCAGTGGATCCTCACCACATCCATTTGTCCCACTTGAACACTTTATCCGCTCACAATACTACAGGACGCGCTATCGTATCAGCGCATAAGCAAAGTCCACAGGTGTGACCTGCTAGGTTACAGTCCCATAGTGTAGTAAGTCTGAGCTGTTAGACTGGGATAGGACCACAGCGTCTTGCAATACCACTGGATCCCCAGGAGATAGTCGACTTTTAACCTCCACCGCAAGTATGTGTTACAGGGGTTCATCAGGGCCCTGCACAAACGGATGTGGTGAGGATCCACTGAACGGAGAGGATATCTACCTTAAACAAGACGGTACATCATGGTATTTTACGGTTACTCTTGCAAAAGTCTGTATTGTGTTGCGGTTTCTTGCCGATCCAGCTGGCCTTTCCCTGACTTATAGGAACTGGTCTTTTGGCTAGGAGCCACTCACAGCCTTTGGTGACGTTTTGCCACTCCCACTTAGGGATACGTCACACGCCGAGGAATCGCTGATTGTGGCAGCATACAGGCTGGTTGAAACATCGCAACAAAAGATCAAAGATAAGTGCTGTTACTTGTTGCTTTTGCATAAGAGGTTATATACCAGAATGATCTAGTGTGCAGCAGGAATTGCTGCGGTCCAATCCATTTTCTTACCGGTGACTTGTTCAGTGACTATTAATCATATTTTCTAATACTCAAAGAAAGTATCATCTGTCTGGTCACGGACACTGGGGCTTATGGAGATTTATTGTATATTTGTACGCAAGGCAGTATTCGTATAATTTTCCTTTGTCCTATTTGTGTATATTCTTGCATATGTATTTTTTCTTTTGTGTATGATTAATATATTATATACTAGGGAAACCTTAGATTTGGATACGTATGCGTAGGGATAAGGATAGGTCCTAAGGTCTCATCGTTTTAAAGTTTTAAGTTTTCACTTTAAGTGGTGCAGTTAAGCACTGACAGATGAATCACTTGAATGTGTTTTGGGATAATTAAAAATTGATTTTTTTCAAAAGTACCTTTCATGTGCCTTGTATATTCCTTTGCTTTTTAGGATATTAATATATGTCCTAAAATTTCTGTTGTGTGATTTTAAATTTTATCTGAAGGGTGGCACCGAAAAAGTGAGTTAAGCAATATTTTCTACTCTCTCTTTTTTTTTTGTTTACTGTATTTATTTTAACTAGGTAGAATAGTTATTAAATAGTTAACTATTTAATAGCTACCTAGTTAAAATAAATACAAATTGACCTGTAAAATAAATCCTAACCCAAGTTACAATTACACCCAACACTACACTATCATTAAATAAATTAAATTAATTAACTACAATTACCTAAAATTAAATACAATTAAATAAAATAAACTAAAGTACAAAAAAACACTAAATAACAAACAAAAAAAATTACAAGAAGTTAAAACTAATTACACCTAATCTAAGCCCCCTAATAAAATAAAAAAGCCCCCCAAAATAATAAAATTCCCTACCCTATACTAAATTACAAATAGCCCTTAAAAGGGCTTTTTGCAGGGCATTGCCCCAAAGTAATCGGCTCTTTTACCTGTTAAAAAAAAAAAAATACAATACCCCCCCCCCCCAACATTAAAACCCACCACCCACACACCCAACCCTACTCTAAAACCCACCCAAACCCCCCTTAAAAAAACCTAACACTAACCCCTTGAAGATCACCCTACCTTGAGCTGTCTTCACCCAGCCGAGCACAAGTGGACCTCCGATCCGGGCGGAAGTCTTCATCCGATCCGGGCAGAAGAGGACCTCCAGATGTGCAGAAGTCTTCATCCAGGCGGCATCTTCTATCTTCATCCATCCGGAGCGGGTCCATCTTCAATCCAGCCAACGCCGAGCATCCTTCCAGCACGACGACTACCCGACGAATGAATATTCCTTTAAATGACATCCAAGATGGCATCCCTTGAATTCCGATTGGCTGATAGGATTCTATCAGCCAACTGGAATTAAAGTAGGAAAAATCCTATTAGCTGATGCAATTAGCCAATAGAATTGAGCTCGCATTTTATTGGCTGATTGGATCAGTCAATAGGATTGAACTTCAATTCTATTGGCTGATTGCATCAGCCAATAGGATTTTTCCAACCTTAATTCCGATTGGCTGATAGAACCCTATCAGCCAATCGGAATTCAAAGGACACCATCTTGGATGACGTCATTTAAAGGAATATTCGTCGGGTAGTCGTCGTGCTGGAAGTATGCACCGCGTCGGCTGGATTGGAGATGGACCCGCTCCGCTCGATGAAGATAGAAGATGCCGTCTGGATGAAGACTCCTGCCCATCTGGAGGTCCTCTTCTGCCCGGATCGGATGAAGACTTCTGCCCGGATCGGAGGTCCACTTGTGCCCGGCTGGGTGAAGACGGCTCAAGATAGGGTGATCTTCAAGGGGTTAGCGTTAGGTTTTTTTAAGGGGGTTTTGGGTGGGTTTTAGAGTAGGGTTGGGTGTGTGGATGGTGGGCATTGTATATTTTTTTTACAGGTAAAAGAGCTGATTACTTTGGGGCAATGCCGCGCAAAAAGCCCTTTTAAGGGCTATTCGTAATTTAGTATAGGGTAGGGAATTTTATTACTTTGGGGGGGCTTTTTTTATTTCATTGGGGGGCTTAGATTAGGTGTAATTAGTTTAAACTTCTTGTAATTTTTTTTTTTATTTTCTGTAATTTAGTGGGGGGGGGTTGTACTTTAGATTATTTTATTTAATTGTATTTAATTTTAGGTAATCATAGTTAAAGGGACACTGAACCCACATTTTTTCTTTTGTGATTCAGATAGAGCATGCAATTTTAAGCAACTTTCTAATTTACTTCTATTATCAATTTTTCTTTATTCTCTTGCTATCTTTATTTGAAAAAGAAGGCATCTAAGCTTTTTTTTCAGTACTCTGGACAGCACTTTTTATTGGTGGATGAACTTATCCACCAATCAGCAAGAACAACCCAGGTTGTTCACCAAAAATGGGCCGGCATCTAAACTTACATTTTTGCATTTCAAATAAAGATACCAAGAGAATGAAGAAAATTTGATAATAGGAGTAAATTAGAAAAATTAGAAAGTTGCTTAAAATTGCATGCTCTATCTGAATCACGAAAGAAAAAAATTGGGTTCAGTGTCCCTTTAATTTATTTAATGATAGTGTAGTGTTAGGTGTAATTGTAACTTAGGTTAGGATTTATTTTACAGATAAATTTGTATTTATTATAACTATTTAATAACTATTCTACCTAGTTAAAATAAATACAAAGTTGTCTGTAAAATAAAAATAAATCCTAAAATAGCTACAATGTAATTATTAATTATATTGTAGCTATCTTAGGGTTTATTTTATAGGTAAGGTATTTAGTTTTAAATAGGAATAATTGAGTTAATAGTAAATTTATTTAAATAATATTTTAGTTAGGGGGGTGTTAGGGTTAGACTTAGGTTTAGGGGTTAATAACTTTATTATTGTGGCGGCGACAGATTAGGGGTTAATACATTTAATAGGCTATGTGGGCTATGGCGGTTTAGGGGTTAATACTTGAATAGGTTAATGGAATTGTGGGCTATGGCGGTTTAGGGGTTAATAATTTAGTTATTACTTGCGGTGTGGGTTTGACGGCGGATATAGGGGTTAATAGACTTTATTAGTTATTGCGGTGGGGGATTGCGGTTGACAGGTAGATAGACATTGTTAGATGTTAGTTGATTTTTTGCAGCTATTTTCGGGAGTTATGGTTCTCCCATACTCAGAGCAAGGCTTGCTACGGCTGCCTTTTATGGCGAGGTAAAAATGGAGTAAGATTTCTCCATTTTCGCCACGTAAGTCCTTGCGCTGGATATTGGATACCGATTTACGACACGGTCCCATGTTAGCTTATGGGAGTAAAAATTGCGGGCGATAGGTGAAATATACGTGCCGCATTTATATGCGGCGCTGTATATAGGATACCAAACCCGCACAAAAACCGGCATCGCTGGCTTTTGCGGGAGACGCTGCATATGTAATGGAGGCCATGGTGTGAGAAAAAAAATCACACTGAAGTGCTTGATAAATGTCAGAGTTTAAACCAAAACATCCCAATAATTTATCTTAAAAATGGAGGACAACCTTTAGGCTATATTTTTTGTGAGACAGGAAGAATTTACATATAAAATGCTGGTAGAAAAATAGAAAAGAAAATTAGAAGTCATAAATGAAATGGAAGGCATAGTTGCTCTCTGGATCCTGGGATCTCCCAAGGGGAATCGGCCCTTTCAAATTAGGTTGCATATCACTGTACAATGCAGCACTTAAAGTGTTTATTTTTTTGAGAGGGAAGTAAAACTCCTCTATCCCCCAGTTTGTATTAGAGGGATAAATGACCCCCTTATTCTAAAAGGGTAGACTCCCCTCTTTTAAATGAGGGGTAATTTATCAGCCTAGAATGCAGATGATCCCCATTGTAAAGGGTGATCACTTGCCCCACTACAAACTAGGTCATTTCTATTGGTAAAAAGGCAGGATACTGCAGAGCCCCAGTCTTTCCCTCTAATTTAATTAGAGGTGTATGGTATGAGAAAATTCTTTTATTTTAAATAAGGGGACACACCCCTCTGTAATTTTCAGGTTAAGACTGTATTAATGGTGAACACCTGCCCAATTAACTAGACATGCAGTGTCCGATAGGAGGGAGGGTCGCTTTTAGATCCTTAATCCCCACATTTAAACCTCAGAGGGGTATGAGACCCCAGTCTGGGAAGAGGGGAGCACCCTTTTGTGGAGAATGGTATATGTACTCTAGGGTACAAACCTCCTCAGACTTCAACACATTTCTACATACTTCAGCAGTCAGAGGCCATACACCCACCAGTACATACATTTAAAACTCAGAGGGGTATAAGAACCCAGACTGCCATAAAAATTAGATCAGCTTCTGAAGGGGTAAGATTATATATTTTCCTGTGCAAAAAATAAAAATAAATAAATGCATACATAAATAGTTATATACAGTTCTAAATGGAATAAAAAGTGAGACACACATAGACCTTTATGAAATTATGAATTTGTTCAGAATTGTAGAATATACCTTCTAACAAACATAAAAGACCTATATTACATCAGATATTCCTACTTATATGTGACAATAAATGTGATAGTGTGAAACTAGGAGCTATAACAATAGCGAATAATGTAATCAATGATCAAAAGATCTAAAATATATTCAAAATAGAAAAGGATATGTCCAATCAATAGTGAAATCAAATTCGATGATCTTCACATATACTTAAAGTGAAAAGGAGAAAGAAATATACATAGTGTGATACTGTGATGTACCAAGTGGTAAAAAAAAGGTTGTATTTAGAAGGTATCCTACTCACATGAAATGGAGTTATAATAAGCTCATTCACTGAGTACACCTGCTTTTATACTGGCAGGCAAACAGTCTCCCAAGGGTTGCAAAATATACAATTTACTCAAATATATAAAATATAGTGTCTATATAATAAGATTTTGAAATACACCATTTTTTGTAGATTAATTGCATCATCTGCATATATTCTTAAAATGTACATATATATATTTTAATCATTTAATTATTGTGTTTTAATCATTAAATCTATATTGAATTTGTACTTACGTTGTAAATCATGACTCCCATTTAGGATTAAACAATTAATTTTTCTTTTAAAAAAGTTTTTTTTTTTTTACCGATAATGTCTGTTATATTGTTATCAGTATGTAGTTTATTTTTTAAATGTTTATATATCAATTGCAATTATATAATAATATTATACATTATGGTGCCAATGCCCTTAAAGATAACATCCAGAAATTTCACTCTATTATCTGGAGGACTGTAACACTATTGCCCATAACAAAGATGGAGTTTACAAAGATCACAACTTCCTGTTCCTAAAGTCTCACAGTTTAAATCTATCCATTTTTCATCTGCGCACTACATTATTTGAAAAAGCCGTTGGTTAACGATGAAACGTATGTCGGATTACTTCTCCCACACGAGACTCATCCTAACTTACCTATTTGTATCAGAGGAGGAGTAGGGACCCTGAAGGTATTGGTAGCGGTATTTGAGAGCGGTGTGAACGCAGCCCTAATCCGCATCCATCCGGAATAAGGGGGAGCCCCACACAGTTGACATTAACTGTTCCTAAAAAGGACTCTGATAATACACGTGTGTTGATATATTGGATGTTTTACTATAT
>NC_069499.1:1506805294-1506807794 GCF_027579735.1 Bombina bombina | reverse complement strand
CGTAACAAGGAAGCTTGGCGTTCTGGCGAGATGCCATGAGATCCAGATCCGGTTTGCCCCAACGATGAATCAGTTGAGCAAATACCTCCGGGTGAAGTTCCCACTCCCCCGGATGAAAAGTCTGGCAACTTAGAAAATCCGCCTCCCAGTTCTCCACGCCTGGGATGTAGATCGCTGATAGGTGGCAAGAGTGAGACTCTGCCCAGCGAATTATCTTCAAGACTTCCAACATCGCTAGGGAACTCCTGGTTCCCCCTTGATGATTGATGTAAGCCACAGTCGTGATGTTGTCCGACTGAAATCTGATGAACCTCAGTGTTGCTAACTGAGGCCAAGCTAGAAGAGCATTGAATATTGCTCTTAATTCTAGAATGTTTATCGGGAGGAGTTTCTCCTCCTGAGTCCACGATCCCTGAGCCTTCAGGGAGTTCCAGACTGCTCCCCAGCCTAGTAGGCTGGCATCTGTAGTTACAATCGTCCAATCTGGTCTATGAAAAGTCATTCCTTTGGACAGATGAACCCGTGATAACCACCAGAGAAGAGAATCTCTGGTCTTCTGGTCCAGATTTAGCAAAGGGGACAGATCTGAGTAATCCCAGTTCCATTGACTTAGCATGCATAGTTGCAGCGGTCTGAGATGTAGGCGCGCAAATGGCACTATGTCCATTGCCGCGACCATTAAGCCGATTACTTCCATGCACTGAGCTACTGATGGGCTTGGAATGGAGTGAAGGACACGGCAAGCATTGAGAATCTTTGATAACCTGGACTCCGTCAGGTAAATCTTCATCTCTACAGAATCTATAAGAGTCCCTAGAAAAGGGACCCTTGTGAGTGGTAACAGAGAACTCTTTTCCACGTTCACTTTCCACCCATGCGACCTCAGAAATGCTAGAACTATCTCTGTATGAGACTTTGCATTTTGAAAACTTGACGCTTGTATCAGAATGTCATCTAGGTACGGAGCCACCGCTATGCCTCGTGGTCTTAGTACCGCCAGAAGTGAGCCCAGAACCTTTGTAAAAATTCTCGGGGCCGTAGCTAACCCGAAGGGAAGAGCTACAAACTGGTAATGCCTGTCTAGAAAGGCAAACTTTAGGAACCGATAATGATCTTTGTGAATCGGTATGTGAAGGTAGGCATCCTTTAAGTCCACTGTGGTCATATATTGACCCTCTTGGATCATGGGTAGGATGGTCCGAATGGTTTCCATCTTGAACGATGGAACCCTTAGGAATTTGTTTAAGATCTTTAAGTCTAAGATTGGTCTGAAGGTTCCCTCTTTTTTGGGAACCACAAACAGATTTGAATAAAACCCTTGCCCCTGTTCCGTTCGCGGAACTGGGTGGATCACTCCCATCACTAAGAGGTCTTGTACACATTGTAGAAATGCCTCTTTCTTTACTAGGTTTGTTGATAACCTTGACAGATGAAACTTCCCTTGTGGAGAAGTTTTGAAATCCAGAAGGTATCCCTGAGATATAATCTCCAACGTCTAGGGATCCTGTACATCTCTTGCCCAAGCCTGGGCGAAGAGAGAAAGTCTGCCCCCCACTAGATCTGTCTCCGGAAAGGGGGCCCTGTCTTCATGCTGTCTTAGGGGCGGAAGTAGGCTTTCTGGCCTGCTTGCCCTTGTTCCATGACTGGTTGCCTTTCCAACCCTGTCTGTAACGAGCAGTAGTTCCTTCCTGTTTTGGAGCGGAGGAAGTTGATGCTGCTCCTGCCTTGAAATTACGAAAGGCACGAAAATTAGACTGTTTGGCCTTTGATTTGGCCCTGTCCTGACCTCCAGTAATGTCAGCAATAATTTCCTTCAAGCCGGGCCCGAATAAGGTCTGCCCTTTGAAAGGAATGTTCAGTAGTTTAGACTTAGAAGTTACATCTGCTGACCAGGATTTAAGCCATAGCCCTCTGCGCGCCTGTATGGCGAATCCGGAATTCTTAGCCGTAAGTTTGGTTAAATGCACTACGGCATCCGAAACCAACGCATTAGCCAGCTTAAGGGTTCTAAGCTTGCTCAAAGACTCATCCAATGGTGCTGTGCGAATCGCCTCTTCCAGAGACTCAAACCAGAATGCCGCTGCAGCAGTGACAGGCGTAATGCATGCAAGAGGCTGTAATATAAAACCTTGTTGAACAAACATTTTCTTAAGGTAACCCTCTAATTTTTTATCCATTGGATCTGAGAAAGCACAGCTATCCTCCACCGGGATAGTGGTACGCTTGGCTAAAGTAGAAACTGCTCCCTCCACCTTAGGGACCGTCTGCCATAAGTCTCGTGTGGTGGCGTCTATAGGGAACATTTTTCTAAATATCGGAGGAGGGGAAAAAGGCACACCGGGTCTATCCCACTCATTGAAATAATCTCTGTAAGCCTCTTTGGTATAGGAAAAACATCAGTACACACCGGTACCGCATAGTATTTATCCAGCCTACATAATTTCTCTGGGATTGCCACCGTGTCACAATCATTCAGAGCCGCTAACACCTCCCCTAGCAA